>NC_068286.1:1499565-1512065 GCF_025860055.1 Xyrauchen texanus | reverse complement strand
AACAGAGGAGATAAACCAAATAATGACATGGTGAGTTTGGTGAGACCTGTATGTGTATTATATCTTTTAATGAAGACTTCATGTATTGGTCTTATCGTCTCATCCTCTTCTTATTCTTAGGTTCCCAATGCTGTCGATGAATATGAAGAGGTTAAAGATGGCAGACATGATTCTGCATCAACTCCTCTTTATTCTACTGTACAGTTTCCCTCAAACTCCTCTGATGAGCTCCTGTATACTGCTGTCAGATTCCACAAACATGAAGATTCTGTCACTGATGATACAGTCACCTTCAGGAAAGAGGAGATTCACACGGATTATGCCGCTGTCAGTCACCGCACCACGCAGAACTAATATTTATATTTAAAGTCTTTGAATAGACACTGGAGGGATATTTTAAACCAATCAGGTGGTGGGAATACTTGTTCTTCTCCAAATCTGTCGGGTTAGAATCCATTTAGCAGAAGAGTTTAATGAACACATCCAAATCAGAAATCACAAACATAGAAAGTAATACAGGCAGAGGTTGGCAACAGGTAATCAATCCAACCAGGCAAACAACACAAAAGGGATAATCCAAGAACGTAATTCCAATAAACAGGCAGTAGATCATAACGAGATAGCAACAGATAAACGCTTGGTGAGACAGGTGAACTGGCAATACTTCGCAAGGTGTGAATGAGTGTGCATGACTTAAATACAGAGCAAACAGGAAGTGACAGAGTTCAGTATTCAGGTGAGGGCTCCCTCTGGTGGACGGGAGGCCGCTCAGATGTTACACTAGGAGGAGTTCAAAAAAGTATGTTTTCAATTAAATTTAAAAGGGCGGACAGGAAGTGAGGCTGAACATGAGTATCATCATTCTTATGTCCCAAGGAACCCAAAGAGTCCAATCTTATGATTTTACTCCAAACTATACAAAAGTGATCAGCAAAAATAGCAATTTGACCACTAGGTGGTGCTGTGCCAAACCTGTGCAGTACCCTCAGGTCATGCCTGTGGTGACATATACCAAGTTTCGTGTCAATATGCAAAAGTGTTGCAAAGATACAGCCACAAGTCCATTTTGGTGAGTTTGTGGTTGACTTCGTTGAAACATTATTCGAAAATGGTTTGGTTTATTAAAAAGTATCTGATAACTGAGTTGATAACTGAGAATTTGAGTTCCGTGCAAGGGTACTGCCATCCCTTAAAGTTTCAAGTCTCTAGGTCTATAATAATAACAACAATTCTGACAAAAACTATAGGGTTTATAGGCCTTTGAGCTTGAACCCCTAATTATGCATCCTGAATGAACAACAAACATGTAACAAAATGTGTAATAAGTAATTACTGAAAGAGGATATCATACATTATGAAATACTTCAACAAACACTGTTAATATTGAAGAGTTTAACATATAGGCTCCTCCAGCTTCTATGGTCGTGGAGTATGCTCCATAACGTTGTTTTTATATAGTACTATTAACATAGTCATAGTGAAATGTTAGATGTGGAATTATACTTTCATTTGATTAGATTTGAACCTCCTCAATATTTTGTGTTCAAATGTGTAGCTAACGTGACATTTAAAATGATGTAATCTTTTATATAAATCCTTCTTTTGTATGCTCTAGCTTTTACACCAACTACTATTGGAACATCGGTAGCATGAAACTGCACATATTGTTGGCTTTTGTATGATAAATTGCTTATCTTCCTTATTTGTAGTTCCTAAATGACTAAATGTAAATATTAATATGTGAAGACTGTCAAGTCTAGATTTTGAAAAGTATTTCCTGTTTCATGTCATGTGTCTTGATGATTCAAGACACATGTGATTGTCCAGTTCATGTTATGTATTTTGTTCATGTTTGTAGTTAGGTTTTTTTGGGATAACATGTTTGGAATAAAACTGCATTTGTGTTCATCACACGTCATCATCTCCATCGTCTTGTCTGCCTGTCATTGCCCGCCAGCATTGTTACAGAATACTTGACCGCCCATAATGAACCCAGCAGTTCAGCTTCTTCGTTTACGTCAGGGGAGTTGTCCTCTGGAGAGTTATGTAGAGGACTTCTGCAATCTGGCCAGCCTGGTGGAGTTTAATGAGGTTGTTTCAGTTTTGGATTTAGTGACCCAATCTCATCTTTAACGGTGGTCGCATTTCCCTCTATCTGATCCAGTATATTGACATTGCCCTGCAAATTACGGGTTCTATGTTCACTGTAGGGGAGATGAATGCTGAGCCAGCACCCACGCCTGCCACTTCCAACGAGCCAACGCCCATGCCTGCCACGGCCAACGAGCCAATGCCAACGAGTCAATGCCCACGCCTGCCATGGCCAACGAGCTGGAAGCTTCATCCGTCCCAGGGCCAGCATTGTCAATCTCATCCATCCCAGAGCCAGTGTTGCAAGCCTCGTCCATCTCACAGCCTGCGCTGCCAAATCCGGCCTCCCGGAGGAGGGGGAGGAGAAAGGCTTTTGTTTCCAAGTCTCTGCCCATCTACACGAGCACGGAGGTTGTCTCCGAGTCTCTGCCCATGTACACGACCACGAAGGTTGTCTCCGAGTCTCTGCCCATGTACACGACCACGAAGGTCGTCCCATGTACACCACCACGGAGGTCGTCTCCAAGTCTCTGCCCATGTACACCACCGTGGAGGTCATCGGCGAGTCTCTGCCCATGTACACGACCACAGAGGTTATTCCCGATTGTCTGTCTATGCCCACGACCCCAGAGGTCATTCCCGAGTCTCAGTCCATGCCAACAACCACAGAGGTCATTCCAGAGTTTCTCTCTATGCCCTCGACCAGAGAGGTCGCTTCCGAGACTCTGCTCATGTTCACTATCACTGAGATCTTTTCCCAGTTAATCAGGACTCATAGTTTCGAGCCTCCCACGACTCCGCTTTCCACAACTTTGCCCCACGTCATGGCCGCCAAGCCCGAATTCCATGTCATGGCCGCAAAGAACGAGTTCCACGTCATGGTCACTTAGCTTGCGCCACCTTCTGCCCCGGATCCTCAGTGTGCTCCACGCCATGTCACAGCCACGCCAGAGTCAGCTCAAGGCCCGCCTCCGCTTCACGGTCCAGCGCTCATGCCTGCTACATCAAGTCGCCCCCGGCTCCCTTTTCAAAACTGTATTTTTATTTTGGGACAGCCAACCTTAGAGGGGGGTATTTCCTGTTTCATGTCATGTGTCCCTAGTCCTAGTCTCTAGTCTCTAGTCTCCTGTTCCTGTTATATATATATATATTTCATTTAATAAATAAAGACATTGCAAATTATATGTAACCATCACAAAATTAAATGTAATTTTTTAAAGGACAAACATTCAGAAAGTTCAGTTCAATAATTGAGATGAGAGTTACAGTAAACTGATGAGGTGAATTCAGTTCATTATGTTCTAATCAGAATCTACACATGTCAGTGGGCTGGATTTCCCTTGTGCAGCCTGATGTGCAATGACTCAAATCAAGAGTAGAAAAGGCAGAAGTGTTGTTCATTTAGCAAGACGTTTCAAGTAACAACAGAGGCAGACTATGAGCTTGATTTTTGTCAAGTCTTTTTCAGGAGTTACAGCATATCGATACCCAACAAAGTACACTTATAACATTTGCACATTAAGGTCTGATTCTCACATTTCATTACTACAACTTATATGTGAAGTGTTTTCATTACATTGCAAGTACAGTTTCAGCTCTAAGACAATTTTTGTGTGTTTCAAACAGAAAAATACAGGCAATTCAACTGAACAAATTTATAAACACTATATTTTGAAATGCACAAGTAATTTGGTGAGCTTCTCACCTTTTGTTTAAAACAAAACCCATCCCTCCTGTTTAGATTAAGTGCATTCAGATGTACAGTGATTGTGATCCGCCTCTTCGTGTAAATTACATTTCATGACCATGAAGTTTTTCATACATCTCAGTGATGCAACTATGACAACCATTTTCTAATTTGTGACCTTTATCAAAAAATGTCACCCAGAAATCACTATTTTCTGGACAGAGCTGCAGCTCTGTTATGTAGCAGAAACAATGAGGGTGTTTACATGAACACCTATATACTAATAACTACCAAAACTCTGCTAATTCAAAAAATAAGAAACGCAGGAAAAATCACATTTACGTGAGACTTGAAATCATCTCTGCTTTTGTTGTCGAATTATAAAGAGGCGTGCGCTCATCATTTGCGCACATTGGATAAACCGGTTGGACCGTTGGCAAAGGTGCAACATGCACAGCAGAATGGAGGTAATGTGCAAAAATTGACCCTTGTTGATTGATTATTGCTTAAACTGTTTATGACCAAACCACGATAAAGGAAAGCCATTTAAGGCATTTACGTGATCACACATGTTGTCTGCATATTAAGCTTAATTGGTGCAAGATTGTGCAGGTAAATGCACACTGTCAGTCTGAAAGCACAACGCCTGTCTGCTGTTGCAGATACACTATGATATGACTGTCTTTCTCATAGAGATATTTTTCCTTGCATGATGTCATTGTATAGTTCCTCTGTCAGAGTCTCATAATGCCCCAAACGGCTGTTCAGAAAGTACATCCGGTCAGTGGTTAGCCTTGGGTTGAATCCCTCTTTCTGTAAGCGTGTTTTTTGGATTTTGAAGGTACCTGTTGGTCAGACAATTACAGAAATAAAGGTGAATGAAGAAAATATGCAGTGAAAGATAGAGAGGAAAAGTGTATGACGATATGATTACATCATGCATGTTTGAGTGTCTCTCTCTCACCGGTTTTGTCCACCTCAGGTGAAAGCCGCAAGAAGACGGGACGAGCGTAAGAGGGAAGGGTGCTCTGCACATCTCGTACAAACTTCTCGCAGTCAAAATTATTTGTCATGTCAGCTATGGCAGCCATTCCTGCTTTACCCTCCACACCTGGAGAAAAGAGAGAATAAAAACAGCTACTGTACAATAAACCCATACTGTAATTACAGAGACCTCAGAGTTTTACAGAATAGAGATTTACTTTGATTCATTTGGTAGATGTTGTTATTCAAAGCAACTTGAAGTTTCTAAATTAAAAACATGTACAGTTCATTATACAACATCTGCACCTCATTACTTAACATCTCCAGCTCGTTATACACCTGGAACTCATTATTAAATACTGTATCTATAGTTTTTAATTAAACACCTGCAGCAGCTTGTTATTTAAAATCTGTAGATCATTATTTTAAACACCTGCAGCTTGATATTAACCATCTGCAGCTCATTATTTTAAACACATTTAGATCATTATTTTAAACACCTGTTGCTCATTATTATAAACACCTGCAGCTTGATATTAACCATCTGCAGCCTATTACTTTACACACCTGTAGATCATAATTTTAAACACCTGCAGCATGATATTAACCATCTGCAGCCTATTATTTTACACACCGGCAACTCATTATTTTAAACACCTGCAGCTTTATATTAACCATTTGCAGCTCATCATTTTAAACACCTGTAGATCATAATTTTAAACACCTGCAGCATGATATTAAGCATCTGCAGCTCATTATTTTAAACACATGTAGATCATAATTTTAAACACCTGCAGCTTGATATTAACCATCTGCAGCCTATTATTTTACATACCGGCCACTCATTCTTTTAAACACCTGCAGCTTGTTATTTTACACATCTCAGCTCATTATTTAAAATCTGCAGCTCTGTATTTTAAACACCTGCAGCTCAATATTTTAAACACCTGCAGCTTGATATTAACCATCTGCAGCCTATTATTTTACACACACTTGCAACTCGTTATTAAACACCTGCAGCTCAATATTTTCCATCTTCAGCTTTTTATTTTTCATCTGCAGCTTATTTTAAACACCTGAAGCTCATTAATTAAAATCTGCAGCTCTATATTTTAAATATTTGCAGCTCACCATTAAACACCTGCAATTTGTTTTAAAACACCTGATGCTCATTATGTTAAACACCTGCAGCTTGATATTTTACACATCTGCAGCTCTATATTTTAAACACTAGCAGCTCTGTATTTTAAATATTTGCAGCTTACTATAAATACCTGCAACTTGTTATTTAAGCACCAGCATTTATTTTTAACACCGACAGCTCATTATTGTAAACATTTGCTGCTTTTTATTTGACACATCTTGGCTCGATTTAACATCTGCAGCTCTGTATTTTAAACACCGGCAGCTCACCTACAACACGTTATTATAAAAACTGGCAGCTCATTATTTAACAACTGCAGCTCTGTATTTAAAACCTTTGAAACTCAATATTAAACACCTACAACTCGATTTTGTAAACACCAGCAGCTCATTATTTGAACACCTGCAGCTCATTAATTTAAACACCAGCAGCTCATTCTTAATCATCTTGTAATTATTATCTGCTGCTCATTTTAACCCACTACATTTTGCAATTAAACATATGCATCTTAAAACACCTGCAGTTCATAACATCTGCAACTCCATATTAAACATCTGCAACTTGTTGTTTTGAACACCTGCAGCTTGTTATTAAACATCTGCAACTTGATTTTAAAATACCAGCATTTTATTTTAAACTGTTCTGTTTTTTCAAACATCTACAGCTCCACAGGTGTGTTGAGGGTCTCACCTGGCACAGAGACTCCATAGACAGCAACATCTGTCTGATTCAACAGAGAACTCAGAATTCCTTCCACCTCTGTGGTTGAAACGTTCTCTCCACGCCAGCGGAATGTGTCTCCACTTCGGTCCCGGAAATACACATAACCAAACTCATCCATAACCATCAAATCACCTGAGACAGATCAAAGTGAGTGAATGAGAGCAACTCGTCTAGTACAAAATACAACACATTTGCCATGAAGAGAAACGGGCAGGATTAATATGTATTTAAAATAAGTTTTTCTTCACCTGATACATAAGCTGAGTCATCCTGTTTGAAGACATTGTGCATTATCTTCTTGTTGTTGGCCTCCTGATTAGCATAGCCGTCAAAGCGACGTAAAGGATCGTTAGGATTGATTCGCCCAACGATAATCCCTGGTTCTCCTAATGTGAACAAATACACTTGTATTGTATGGATATATGTCTTATAGTTGCTTATTACGCTAAGCTCTGACAACACTTGCCACTTGAATAATAACTCTTCAGATATTAAATTGCACAAATTGTGCATTTACATTCTGTTTGTGTGCATGTGTGTGTGTATCTTCACCAGGTTTGCATGGAATACACAGTCCTCTGCTGTCTCTAATTAACTCCATTGTCTCCTCGTCCACTCTCAACAGTCTGATGGGATACACGCTGGGCAGAATCACACTGTTAAAGCCACACGCCCCGACCTGGCCAGATGATCACATCGCATGAGCAATAAATGAGCATATTGAACAATATATCAATTAATACAAAACAACAGACACAACAATACGTGCTACATTCTTAAAACAACTCTGCGACTATCAAAATGATGCAATCAAAACTTAACGCAATTAATCATGTCCCCAGTCCTGTACATATATTGTGTAACAAAGGATTTTTCTTCCTTAGGAGCAATTTAATCATGAAGAAATATTTTTCATAGTTGAACTACCTCTAAACAGTGCTTATGATTCGAGACATGGCGCAAGGGCCAAAGATGACATTCTGCATGTGTAAATAGACCAAAAAATGTAAAATACACCAGAAAGAATACAAGAACACATTCTGTGTGAACAGCCCATAAGCAGTACAGATTAATAAACTCGTTTGCAGAACGGATTGCTGTGAACTGGAGGCCAGTGATTATGTTAATCGCTGTGTGCAATTTATTCGCATATTGCGAATTTTACGTAATCATGTAGCTTAAAATTTTTAATCCAATTAACAGCCCTAATCATCTCAATTAGAGTTTAATTCATATACATTATAAAGTGTTCATTCATATTTGTACACACACACACCTTGCTGTCCATGTTGGCGAGGCTGCAGTTGCACTCTGTGGCTCCATAGAACTCTCCGATACGTTTAATGTTGAAACGTTTCATAAAACCCACCCAAACATTGGGCCGCAGACCGTTGCCCAACGCAACACGCACCTGGTGACGAGACTCAGACGGACGGGTTGGTTGAGATAAAAGATACCGACATATTTCACCAATGTATTGGATCACCTGCCAACACAAAAACACACAAACTTAAATCTAACATTTCATCCGAATCAACTAACAATCAAACTGTGAATCAGTCACTCCTCAGTGTCTCACTCTAGAGGACAAATATGGGGGCTAACTTCAAGCAAACCTTCCAAAAGAGTGCAAGAGATCTGACTTGACTATTGACTCAATAGTTACAGTATTATTATTGATTTTAACTATATTAACTATTGATTTATAGACATTGACTTACTCTATTAGACCACCACTAAAAACCTCTTCAAAAGTAAATATTACTAGATGGAGCTTTCTGATAGGCCAATCAAACTCTAATGACACTGATTCAAAGATCCTCACCGTGCAATTGTATTTGATGCAGTCGTCCCAAAAACGACTAGCAGAAAACTTCCTTCGAATCACCACCGTCAGGCCGTGCAGCAGACACTGCCCCACCCCCACGATGTTGCCTGGGAAACCCACAAAGTAGAGAGCTGATTGGCCAAGAGGTCTTCAAAGAAATGTTCCGGGTTCAATACAAGTGAAGCTCAATCGACAGCATTTGTGTCATAATGTTGATTATAACAAAACATTAATTTCGACTCGTCCCTCCTTTTCTTTAAAAAAAGCAAAAAGTGAGACACTTCCAATGCAAGTCAATGGGGTTTAATCTGTAAACATTAAAATACTGTTTCACAAGTATAGACACAAGACATGAACAATATGTGTGTTAACATGATTTTACTGTCATTAAATCACGCACTGACCACATCTGTGTAAACTTATAGACAATTTTACAACTTGTTACTATGATTATGTGATGTCAACTAATCCTAAATGACTGTAAAAGTGACCATTTAAACAAATTTGCAGCTCAAATAATACATGAGTTTTGACAGAAGAATTCATTTACACACTTTTCTTATGAAAATAAATCTCAAATCTCGAAACAAAATCTGTTGATGTCAAAATGTTCAAATATAATATATATATGAATTAGCCTGATATAACAGTCAATCACTAGAATGAACAGTTTTATACAGTATGTTTGCTGATCACAGCCAGTGAACTCTGCACAGTTTGATAAACAGTTTCAGATTGTACAGTTCAGACATGTTGTGACTTACGAAATACAAAAAACAAAATGCTCACACACACACACACTCTCTCATACACAGACATGTACACACACACTCACACACAAACACACACACACTCTCTCATACACACACAAACACACACACACACTCTCATAGACACGCACACTCACACACAAACACACACACACACTCTCTCATACACAGACATGTACACACACACTCACACACAAACACACACACACTCTCTCATACACACACACACACACTCTTTCATAGACACGCACACTCACACACAAACACACACACACACACACTCTCTCACACACAAACACACACACACACACACACACTCTTTCATAGACACGCACACTCACACACAAACACACACACACACACACTCTCTCATACACAGACATGTACACACACACTCACACACAAACACACACACACTCTCTCATACACACACACACACTCTTTCATAGACACGCACACTCACACACAAACACACACACACACACTCTCTCACACACAAACACACACACACACACACACTCTTTCATAGACACGCACACTCACACACAAACACACATACACACACACACACACACGCTACTCTCACACGCACGCACACACACACACACACACACACACACACACACTCCACTCTCACACGCACGCACGCACACTCACACATACACACACACACACACACACAGACCTGCAGAGTGATACAACGGCAGGCAGCAGTAAACAACATCATCTGGACGCAGACCAAAAGAGTAATATCCAAACGCTGCAATACGATAGTACCTGTGTACACACACACACACACACACACAGAGCAAAAGAACTGATAGCAGGAAACAGTTGCACAGATAAAGTATTATTTTCAGCAATTTAATGAGAAATAAGAGTGAGAACGGCATGTGTTAACACAAACCTGCTGTGAACCACAATGGCAGCTTTAGGTAAACCCGTCGTTCCAGAGGTGTAGATATAAAATAATCTGTCTGAGGATACACACATACAAATATAAACATTTCACAATTAACATCACTGACATAGCACAAACCAAATAAAATAATCCATACCTTAACCCAAAAACTAACATATCGCTTTTTCAGAATAAAAACAGTATTTACTTCAATTATGAAGTTATTTCCACTTGAGGATGTTGGAGGATTCGTCAGATTTAACTCACTTTTGTACCCAAATTATAGCACACACACTGACCGGATCAGAGCA
This sequence comes from Xyrauchen texanus, assembly GCF_025860055.1. NCBI lineage: Eukaryota > Metazoa > Chordata > Actinopteri > Cypriniformes > Catostomidae > Xyrauchen > Xyrauchen texanus. Next base: position 1,501,626 of record NC_068286.1, on the reverse strand, counting down.
GCTGACTGGGTCAAAGGTGAATTAACCACTGACTGTTCACCCTCTGACATATTCACATGTGCTCGCTGTCTGTCTCTCAGATCTGTCTCTCCTCAAGGACACACAACGGGTTTCCTCGCTCTAACTCTCTCTTTCTCTCTTTTTAATCATGTTTTTCTCACTCATTCTGCATTTGTACTTCAGACTCTTATTCTCTCCCTCTCTTTCATGATCTGCCAGTGTGCACTGGTATGTCACCTTTTACCCACTTAAGCCGCACACTCTCATTGAAAACAAATAATAGCACAGCAAATGCCGCTCTCGCTCTGTAACGGTGGGAATCTTGTGAAACCTGCCAAAAACATGTTCACATCAAATCTAAATAAAAAAGAAGAAATCTAATCCTATTTTAGGACTTTATAATGCTAAAATAATCTCACTATCATTACTGTAATCTAAACATTATATGTTATTTAAATTGTGAAGTATTTACGCATCATGGTAGACATTGTAAACACAAACACACACACAGGTACAGACCGTTGAAGCCCTTGTTGTGTGTGATGGCGGGAGCATCGTCAGGAGATGAAGCCAGCAACACATCCAGATTCTGAGCCGACAGAGAGTTTAAAGTCTCGACTGGAACTTCACCAGCACAGAAGAGAGCAAGACTGCTCAAAGAGTCCTTCACCTCCAACATCACTAAACACAGAGGACACGTTTGCATCGAGACCACATGAAATGCAATTTTTCCGCCTTTCAATCTAATGGCGAGTGAGATACATGGAGCGCTTAACTGAAGAAACATGTTTACGTCACTTTACAAACACTTGTCTTACTCATCCAGAACGGCCTGGTTACCACTGTGACTGCAGCAGCAATTATAACAATTATTGGCCACTAGCAGCCAATCAAATTTCAGAAGTCAGTAACTTAAATTCTGAATGGCCGATGGTCCTGAAACTTTGCGTTCTCAAGCAGGGTGTCCATAAGAAGCAGTGTACCAAATTTGGTGAAAATCAAACACAAGTTGGCGCCACACTAAGCTAATTCATGTTTTTCCCAAGAACTCTGGAACCACACAGGGTAGAATAAAAAAACTCGCTCAAAAGATATAAGGGTCTGGCCCATGATGTTTAATTGGCTTGTAACTTGTTGTTGTGCAATATTCAAACCTAACAAACTTAAAAAAGAGATTTGCGATGTAGAGTTGTATTTGTGTGCCTGCAAACAGAGGAACAAACCAAAAGTTGGCTAAGTTTCTCTCACCGTCCGCAAGCTCAGCCCCAAACACCATCCCTCTTGATCCGGACACGCCCACACAGTGCATCAACGAGTCACGTCGCAGGTTGAAATTGATGAGCGCCGGCTCCACACCCACTTTAGCCAGTCCGAGCCACAGCGCAACCATGGCCGGGCGACTCTCCATAAAGATGGCCACCACGTCGCCCGACACCCATCCCTGCATGACAGCCCACTGAGCGACGGCATTAGACCGCCGGTCTAGTTCAGAGAAGCTCCACACCTCGCCTGTAGACTCCTCCACAAGGGCGGGTTTATCCGGGTGGAGCGCCACCCACTGGGCAAATATGGACGGGATGGTACTGCGCGTACGAATATAATAATGCATGAAGTACTTCACGCGCAGCAGTATGAACAGACCACTGGAATAGAAGTTGAGAGAGTCAATTAGATATGTATACATGCCAAATACAAGGGTTATCTCCCCCATCCCATCCAGAAACTACACCCCTAGCCAACTAAGCCGTGAAGTGTACAGGAGATATTTGACAATGTAAGTCTCAGTCACCACTTTCATTCATGGACAAAGGATGCAATGAAAGTGAATGGAGAATCTAGAAAATCTAGAAAAACACACCCTATATACACACCCCACATGCTTTGATTTGATCAACATCTCTTGGTCTTCCATTTCGGTTATTTTATAGTTATTGTCCTGTTATTCTAAAATGTGTCATATATGTTGGGATAATACAGAATGAGTCGATGTGTACACGCCAGATTTGACTGGAATGCACTTTATACATTCTTCTTCATACAAGCTGGGGCAAAACATTTGAC
>NC_068286.1:1307065-1494565 GCF_025860055.1 Xyrauchen texanus | reverse complement strand
CTCGAGACAGGTCTCCTAAGCAACCAAATTGGCCCGGTTGTTAGGGAGGGTAGAGTCACATGGGGTAACCTCCTTGTGGTCACTATAACGTGGTTCGCTCTCAGTGGGGGATGTGGTGAGTATACATGTGTATATATATGTAAAAATCATACAAAATAAGCACTTGTTACCAGGAAAGTCACCTGTATCGCTCATGCCAAAACTTTGATGTCTGGCTGAACACTTACACTGAATACGGGCATTACATTAGTTCAACGGCGCTCGCACACTGTTGGCACGCTAACATTCAGGAAATGTAACGGTTGCCTTAACAACCAGTTCACTTTACGATGATTCATTTAACATTATTGTTCTGAACGTTTTCAATCGTTCTTAGATAATAAAATGTCACTGTCTTTTGTAGTCACTAAAGACAGTGACATTGACAGTGACATGTCAACAGCCATTGAGTCACATGGGGCTGTTGACATTTCTATTGAGTTTCCTCCAATAATGTTCAATGCCAGAGTTGCATAAAGTTAATGTCTTTATTTATAAAAAAAGTGTTCAAAGAAATAAGGTCAGTTTAATGTTCCACTCACATGTAAATATAATCAAGTTCATTCATTATGACACTCATTACACACTCCTTTAACACAATGAACTGTTCCCATAATCTCATGAACACGATTCTTTAACACGTTCGCCATGAACATGGTCCAAAAATGTTGTTCTTTCCCGCCAAAAAACGCCACCCAGTGTGCAACAATGACATTTCAACAAATAAAAATACAATACAAGATACAAATATAATCAAATAAAGAAATGGCTCCTACACACCAGTCCCTTATTGTGAATGGCAGGCAGACAGACATTATAATTCATTTTAATAATTACAAAGGAGCCATAAAGTCCATTACAATGTAATTTCATTAAATCAATTTTCTTCGGGTCAGAGGTTTCTAGCACATGACCACTGTTGGGACATGGTCTTTACCACCAGTCCTTTTGTTAGTCTGTGTTTTCATGTAGAAGGCAAAGCTTTGTCACAGGCCTCTCAAGTATGCTGGTTTCATTTTGGCATAAGTCCATTCAGGTGTCAGGACAAATTTCCAGAATTCATCCCAGCAACCAGGAACCATGTGGAGCTGAAGAATCCACCATGATGACAATATCACCAGGACTGAAGCTTCTTCTTTAATCCACTTCTGTCGCTCCTGTAGCAAAGTTAAGTTCTCATGTACCCATCTTTTCCAGAATAAGTTGGATAAACACTGGACTTGTTCCCATCTTCTATTACTGTACAGTTCAGTTGTGTCACATAATAAAGTTGGTATGGAAATCCTGTTAGTAACATTAGAGCAGCCATTTCTGTACGGTTGCTGCTTCCTCGAAGTGGACCATTTACAACCCATCCCAATAGGGCTTTTACTGCATAGAGTCCATCTCCAGCACTATCTACAACCTCACAGGGTTCCTTTACCTTGGAAGCATGGACTCCAATTAACAAACCTACATCAGCACAAATGTGAGGAATTGTGGCACTGTTTAAATATGGCCATCTATACAGATCCCTTTGTGTGGCAATGTTGTCTCTGGATACAGGCATTTTATTTTGGGTGAAAACTTCTGGAAAACTGTAGGAGGTATTGTTATGAAGACCAGATACCTCAAGTCCTGCCAAGATGTAACAACTTATGGGCTTTTCTTGACACACTGTATTTAGAAGAATGTTTTTCTGTCCTTTCATATTTAACTTGTGATGCACAGGACTTGAGGTATCTGGTCTTCATAACAATAGCTTCTACAGTTTTCCAGAAGTTTTCACCCAAAATAAAATGCATTTAATGTCTACATTTTAGTCAAAAATTGTTGTGCTTTCCCACCAACAGCCCATTGTACAAAGGGGCCTCATTTGGTTCCTGGGAGGCAGCAGATCCCCTAACTCCGCCTCCACCCTAATTCTAACCAAATGGAGCCTGTAAGGCGGAGTACCCTCCCAGGAACTAACTGAGGCACTTTTCTACCATTGCGCCACCAAAAAAACGTACTTCCTCTTCCTCTGTGCTCACCTATATAGCACCTTCTATGTGCTCAAACGCCTCCCAGTGTGCAACAATGAAATTACAACCAAGAATAATACAATACAAGATACAAATACAAATATAGATGCAAGTAGCGATAAACGGGGTTCAAGCAGCATAGGTCCTTTTATTCCACATGTAATAATATGGTATTATAATTTAATTTATTTTATTTAATTTATTACTCATTCTAACTTTTGATGAAAAGGTTGCGTTGTCACCAAATTTGTATGGTGCAGTCAGAGTGTGGTGACAAGTACATACAAAGTTTTGTCAATAGGGCTCAGCATTACCGAATTATAGCCAGAGATGCTTTTTGACATCTTCCCATCAAATTCATCTGTGCGCTGCCACTGTTCAAGAGCCATTTAGTCTGTAAAAAAAGTCTGACGGCAGACAGGAAGTAAGGTTGACCAAGGCAAAATGGGTATCAGTATACTCGGAATGACTGAAGGAATCAAACGAGAGCACTCCCAGGGCGATGGGCCAAATTAATGAAACAAGCATTTTTACAGATTTCATTTTAACTTTTGACCACAAGGGAGCGCTGCCTCCGAACTTTATAGAGACCTTCAGGGCCAGGTGCCACAGATGCATACCAAGTTTCGTAACGCTATGCCAATGCGTGTAAAAAAATAGATCATTTCACGGCAAAATTCAAAATGGCTAACGCCCAATATAGCCGACATAGAACAATTCCAAGGAATCCACAGAGTCCAATCTTATGACTTTACTCCAAACTATTCAGAAGTTATAAGCAAAAATATAAATGTTTAATATTTTTTGACCACTAGGTGGCGCTGTGCCAAAACTGTGCCGTACCCTCAGGTCATGCCTGCGCTGACATATACCAAGTATCGTGTGAATATGCAAAAGCGTCGTGAAGTTACAGCCACCATGTGAAGCCCATTTTGGCGCAATCGTGGTCAACTTCGTTGAAGAGTTATTCAAAAATGGTTTGCTTTATTAAAACGTTTTTGAAATAATTTTGTCATCAGTGTCTCTAGATGATACACGACCAATTTCGTGCAAATCGCACATTCGGTCTAGGACAAGTTAAAAAAAAGTAGGTTTTACGAAAAATCGCAAAAGACAAAAAAAAATTCATGAAGGAATGTATAGGCATTTTGTTTGTCTTGAGCCAAGGATTAAATTGATATAAGACACGTGAGTCTCTGGCATACAGTTTAGGAGTTATTGCCAAAATATACTATTACTTTTTTGTTCACTATAGCGTCACCTATGGGCCGATTCCATGCGTATGGCTGGCCAGCCGGAGTACTACCATCCCTGAAAGTGTCTAGGCCTTACGGTACGGTCTGCACGATCTTTTGATGATTTTTTTGTAAACATTTATGCATTTCAATTCCATAACAAAATTCCATCAAATTGAATTGTATAATCTTTAACAAACAATTTTGTTAAAGAATTGTACAAATCAATTAAAATGTGTAAATCTTAAAAATAGGCTAAAAACCTTTTTGGAGTGTAAATGCAATTCATTCATTATGGGAAGAAAAAATAAAGCTGCCTTTGGTATTATCTGAAATCAAAGACTTTTCACAGCTGTTAAGGCACAACAATGAATAGCTAGCTCACCATAGTCTTTGAATGAAACGTAGCCCAAATGTTTCATTCATGTTGTCTATGTACATTATTTGTTTGCATTACATGCATTAAGACAGGCCTAAAACTCCACTTCCTGTAACAGATGTGATGAGCCAACATCTGAAACATTCTGTCTGAACACACAGAAAGCAAGATCTTCATTGGAAAGGTACGGTTGACAGCAAAATTGAAGCTTTCGAGAAGTCTTCATCAGTAGAAAGCTTTCATGTGTCTTTACAGGTCAAGCATTGGTAAAGATCCATCAGGATATGTCAAGCATCTTATATCTGCGATTCTCCCGTGCTATCATTGCCCTGTAGCGGTTGCTGTAAAAGACAAAGGAAAAACTTAGAAGCTGAACTTAATGCCAAAGTCTGCTAGTAAATGTTTTTTTTTTTTACCTGACTGTTACTGGACTGGTTGGTGCTGTATTCTGCTTTCCACTTTTGAGGCCAGATTCTGCTAAACAGCTTGTAGTATTCTCCTCTGACCTGAAGGGGGCGACACAAGTCAACAAAAGTAGGTGAGATCTTTTGAATTCAATTTAACCAGCAGTTCCTCTAAAGGTCTGAGACACACGTTTCATGTTTAGAAACAGAGGTTTAAGTTTTGTCAGTGTCTGGGGCCTGGGAAGCTCAGTGAGTATTGGTGCTGACTACTAAGCACCACTTAGGAGTCCTGACTCCAGTCAGGTCTCCTTAGCAACCAAATTGGCCCGGTTGCTAGGGAGGGTAGAGTCACATGGGGTAACCTCCTCGTGGTCACTATAATGTGGTTCACTCTCGGTGGGGCGTGTGGTGAGTTGTGCGTGGATGCCGCAGAGAATAGCGTGAAGCCTCCACACGACCTAGGTCTCCGCGGTAACACGCTCAACAAGTCACATGATAAGATGCGTGGATTGACGGTCTCAGACGCGGAGGCAATTGAGATTCATACTCCGCCACCCGGATTGGGGCGAGTCGCTACGCCACCACGAGGACTTGGAGCGCATTGGGAATTGGGCGTTACACATTGTGGAGAAAATAATGTATTTCTGTGGTGTGTGTGTGTGTGTGTGTGTGTGTTTGTACCGTTTTGGACAGGAGGCAGTGCAGGACGAACATGAGCACCCCCTGGAGGCAGCTGAGAATGGTGAAGAGGTATACCATGACCTGAGTTCCTTCTTCCTGAAAGAGGAAAAAGCCGAAAACCCACATCCCTCCAAGAACACACAACTGGGCCACCGCAGTCACTGTAAAACTCCTACATGGAAAGAGATCATTCATAACATTCATATTTAAGAATTTTGTGGATGCTTTAATTCAAAGCATCTTAATTAGTCAGCTTACTTATTCAAAGCAACCCAACTGAGACCCCGTTTCCACCTGGTATTATGATACATTTATGGTGATCCGATCACATGTGGTCACAGGAGACGCATTTAAATGACCAGATCAGCGATGTGTCTCACCTGACCACATGTGATCAGATCACCAGAGACGTCTTAATACCAGGTGGAGATGGGGTCTTAGAGTTGGGTAAGTAACTGAAAAAAGTAATCCATCAAATTCCTAATTACTTCTTTAAAAATTGTAACCAGACTACTTAGTTGATTATTTCAGCAAAAAAATCTGATTACATGATTTTGAATTGTAATGTGTAACACTATTTTATTATTTTAAAAGTAATTTTATAACAATCATTTGTAATCAGATTACACCCAACACAGAAATGAGTCGTACAAGAGCCAACAGCATCTATTTCAATCAGGATAAATAAAAAAAGTTTAAAATGTTGTTTTTTTTCATAAAGAAATCAATTAAAAGATTGATTGAATCTTTTTAAAAATAAAATAAAAATGAAATAAATATTCACACCTAATCTTGCGCAGTTTGGAGAGGTCTGGGTTGAGACTGGAGAATTTTTTAGCTAGTTTCCACACAGTGATGATGAAGAAAATACTGTTTATGATGATGATGATGCAGACGGGCACGAAAAAACTCAAGATAAAATAATTATCAAGAGAGAGCCAACAGCTGGAACACACACACACACACACACACACACACACACACACACACACACACACACACGCACACACACACACACACACACACACACATGGTACATTGTAAATCACATGGTTTAAATCTGCTAAAAGTTATTTTGTAAAGTAGTATATAGATGGCCTCAAAGCTAAATAAACATGGACCAAAAGTCAAAAAATAAAATATAATAAATAAAATGTTCTAGTTACAAAGAGGGGTGTGACCAACATAGCAGATATACACATTTCAGGGTTCCTTCTCTTTTCAAGGCATCATTTTCCAGGACATTTTATGTGCACAACAAGTGTAATATTTAAGCAAAAACACACGCATCCATTAAAATCTTGCTTTTATTTTGGTGTTTCTGTGTGTTTTTGACTGTTTCTCACCTTCAGATAAGCAGTTTGCTACATAATAATCACAGTTTGATTATTAATCCCCGTAAAGCTGTGATTTAATTGAATAAATACAAAGTCTGTATGTACTGTGCAGTTCAGTGTGCTTTCTGTCTATATATATATAATATAGATTGTGCGACGATCATGATGAGGTGTTTTCAGTGTACAAGCGGCTTCACACATTCATTTGGAAGCACACATCTCTTGCAAATTACAGTGGTAGGTCTAGTGTCATGGCAGAAGGGACACAAGGTCTCATTCCCTCCCTCAGATAACAACAGTAACCATGACCTTCCCCTTCTGTCACTCACTCGACGTTGTGTTGAATGTAGTGACACAAGGGGTCCCATTAAAAAGTGCCATGCACTAGACCGTGTTACGTGAACTGCTGACACAGGTGCAAGCAGGCTGCTGCGTGCTAGAAGCAACTGTATCGGCTGCACAACGCCCCCAGAAAAGGGGTCATATACAGACCTTAGGTTCCCAGCACCCCTGAGGAGGAACAGGTGCTACATGACTAGCATTGGAGCAAACCCAGCAGCCGCTGCCTTTTCTCTCTCTATGTCTCTCACACAGAGTGTGAAGCGGATATCTTAACGCTATGAAATGTGTCGGGGAAGGCGGTCTTTCCCGATCCTATTCTTTCAGGGGGAAAAGACCCTGCAGAGTCCTGCCCAGACTACGGGGAGGTGACATGTGGCAAATACACCACGTGGGTTGTGAAGCCACACGTGGGAATGGTGCAGCGGTAGGTCCTGCCTGATGAGGGAGGAGCTCTACAAACACGCCAACCGGGGGCAGTGGGAATGCCCAAGGGAGATGTGGGTCCACCGACAGGGGGACCATAGCATGGAAAATACATCACAGGGAGTTGCCTAAGGGAATTAAGCCTGTGGAGCCCTATCTCAGTACAGAACACTTGTGGCTCGTTGTGGGTCAGGTTGCAAATTTCTCAGCTGAATTTGCAGGCCAGAAGGCTAGAGAGGAGAACATCCAGGAAGCGATACTTAGTGGCTAACCTGGGAGAGAAAGCGCACTGGATCAACTTGGTGAAGGGTGCCTGAGTGCAAGGGGAAAACCCGGTCGGATGTTCCGCATTACCAAGTTCTACTGCTTCGGACCTAAAACACGGGACGAGACCGACTCAACCCTGAAATTGTAAAATCTCGCAAAGGTATTAGGTGTTGCCCAGCCCGCTGCTCTGCGGGTGTCTGCTAGGTACAGCTAGGTTGGCCAGTGCCCACGAGGATGCTACACTTCTCGTCAAGTGTACTCGAACCCGTAAGAGTCTGGAAGGCCAAGGAAATGGTGTCGACGACCCAGCGTTCCTTTTCCGACATCCGCCGAAGCAGACAAAGAGCTACTCAGAACATCTAGAGCTCTGCGTGCGGTCCAAATAGATACGCAAAGCACGTACCTGACACAGCAACGAGAAGGCTGGGTCTGCCTCCTCCCGGGGCAGCTTGCTTGTAGGTTCACAACCTGGTCCCTGAAGGGGGTCGTAGGAACCTTGGGCACATAGCCCGATCGCGGAAATCGACATTTAGTAATTTAGCAGATGCAGACTTACAAATGAGGAACATAACATCTGCAATCTTTTTCTTCCGGGAATACAGAACAAAATTACTGATGACTCATACTGCACTCACTCATTTCGTCCAATCAAATGCTCTGTAGTTCAAGAGTATCCCTCCCCCAAATAACACATACCTCTGACTAGCGATTGCAAGTAGCGATTAATGGCTGTGATGTAAATTAAAGCCTATTGGCTATCTAAAGAAACTTTCCAGCTTCTACTTTCAACAGGAAACAAGTGTGCTTGTCATGTCAGTTCATGGGGACTTTAACTACAGAAATAATTTATTTTATTTAAAAACGAATAATAAAAAAAGCTGGACTGAGTGATGTTTCATTTCAATTTCAGATTCTTGCTACTGTCCTGTACTGGCACATATACAGCTGTGTTCACAAAGACACACTTACTGTCGATCAGTGCCGTATCCTTCCCAATTCACAATTGCAGAGATAGCCACAATGACGAGAGGGGCTCCGTATCCGACGGCATACAAGTAGAGATGCTTAAGCGTGCTCTGAAACACCAGGACAACCATTCGGTACAGCTGCACTCCCTCCAGCAGCATCCAGCAGAACGCGGCCAAGAAGAAGAAATGCAGCAATCCAGCAACAAACGCACAAGCTCCCTGAACGGCAAAACACAGATCAAATCATCTCTGGACTTTGTGTTCAGCATGTGGTTGGACTCTCGTGTGCCCCTTACAATATCTTTCCTCTAAAGCAGGGATTAAAAACGAAACGTTTTTTATTATATTCACTATATTTTTTTCATTCAGGTTCCAGTTGCCTCCTTACTTAACATCTGGCCGGAGAAACCATGCATGTTTATGTAGTAATGAATTATAAATAGTTGTTAAAACGGTCTTCCGCATGTCACAGAAGGCTGCATCCATAATGTGCAATAAGGTAATGATATTTTAGATGCAGCGGTTTCCTTCACGATCAAAGCACATATTTATCTTGTTCAACTCAAATTTAAACCTAACGAAAATGTGCTGTGATAAAAGCTTTCGTTTGATTTCATGAACAAAAATGATAGGAAAAAAATATAAAGTTTTTGACCTGTTACCAGCATTTCTAATATAATGTTTTCACTCTGGAACAGTTGAAAGGGACATTCCATTTTCGGTTATGCTCTGCAAAAAAATGTATTCATTTTTGGTTTTCGTTCCTGAACAGTTTCTAGTCCCTGCTTTAAAGTGGGTATATAGTGGCTCCAAAAAGGTACTCATTTTTGCGTTTACAGATTATTCTACACACACCTTGTTGTAAGTACTGGAGATCCCGCAGAGGAAGACGAGGTCAGCGATGAAGAGGCACAAGCTCAGATGGAGGTGGATGCTGTTCCGGGTTCCTTGGATGAAACGGCAGAAGCGGAACGTCAGAATACACAGCAGTAAACAGATCAGAGACAGAACTAAACCCACACGAGTGATCAACACCAACGCAAACGTGTCCTGCAGAAGAAGTAGAGGAAATAAAGGGCAAAGGGGTGAATATTATAACAATGTTGATAAACTCTTCTTCACAACTGTCCAGTTCTGAGGTTTACCTTGATGGGGTAGAGAGCCATGAGCACTGCGAAACTGCTCAGGTGACTGCAGGAACACACTGTATGTGTGCTGTTAGACCACGCCCTCACACAGCCCCGCCCAGACCACGCCCCCTGAGCCTCATTCCAGTACACACAAGAGTATTTCATGCCCTTAGACTCCGCCCTCTCCTGAAAGAGAGTTTGAAGCAGCTGATTAAAGTAAGACAGTTCAACCTGCAGTTTTCAGAAAGGTGAGGATGTACGTAAAGCGCAATAGTATGGATGCTAATGTCTTCGATGTGTGTGACTCCAGTGAGTTCTTGTGCTGGTATTGATGATGTGTTGGGATTTTACCTGCACGTGTTTAAAGACGAGAGTAACAGGATCAGACAGGTGTTTTGTTTCTGGATTACTGATGATGGCTGTCACCACTCTCGAGTTGAGTTGATAAATAATGTTTCCCTCCTCCTGTGATATTTGGCTTATCTTGTTGAAAGAATCTCTGGATGTGTTTAGATCTTTATAACTGACCAGCGCCGCGAACGCAAAACCTAAAGACAAGCATTAAGAGGTTTTAGAAATGTTGATCTTTATTTTAGGAATTATAGGATTTTGGATCCACTTGGTCAAACCTACATGATAAATGCAACCTGAAGATAAATAACTGAAGATAAACTTTTCTTTGATAATTATTGATCTAGGGAGTTCTAGATGTAGTTCACAATAGCAGGTAACATTGGATGATATACAATCATTTACACATTTATACATTTATTTATACAGCCATTTAGCTGAAATATGATTGGCTGCTGGTGGCCAATCATTTGATATGAGTCATATTGTAGAATATGTAAACATTTGGCCCCAAATGGTAAATGGTCTGCACTTATATAGCGCCTTTTTAACCTTAACGGTATTCAAAGCACTTTACAATGTGACTCATTCACCCATTCACACACACCAATGGCTGCATGTAAGGTGCTAGCCTGCCATTGGGAGCAACTTGGGGTTCATGCTTCGGCATGTGGAGTCGTGTGGGCCAGGATTCAAACCACCAACCCTGTGATTAGTGGCCGACCCGCTCGACCACCTGAGCCACAGCCGACCTACAGGGAGCCCAACAAGAGGTTGCGGAGTTATGAGCATTTTTTTGTTGTAGCGCCCCCTATATGCAATTTTGTAAATCTGCTGTTGTATATGTGTGTCAATTTTCATAACATTTGGCCTTTTCGTTTGGCAGATATGGGTCAATACACACAAAATGGATGACGCCTGACCAATTCTTTGGCTTATATCTTCGCAACGCTTTGACAAATAAAAAATTTCTTTGCTAAGTTTTTGTCAAGAGGGTTTATATTAGACACACGCCAATTTTTGTGAGTATCGGATATACGGCCTAGGAGGAGTTCAAATTAGCGTGAATATTTTCATGACCAAAATGAAATCCACCGATATAAGACACTTGTGTGTGCGACAAACGGTTTGAGTTATGGGCCAAAACTTAAAAAATTATCACTATAGCGCCACCTTGAGGCCGATCGGGCCCAAACTTTGAAATGCTGTAGAATTCTGGGGGACAACCTTCCCTCAAAGTTTCAACTCTCTACTACTTACGGTTTGGTAAGTTTTAGGGCAGAATAATAATCCTGACAAATACAATAGAGTTTCAGCCGTTCAGGATTGAACCACTAATAATAACAATAATAAAAAATAAACAATATTACAGAATTCACGTACAGTCAAAGGACTTATTTGCATAATTTATTCAAATATATATATTTTTTTGTATATTTAAATTGCACCAATAAATGTATTAAAAGACAGCCCTACTGATTGTTAATGAAAGGAGTGTAAATTGTTACTTTATACACTTAAAATTAGAAGTAACATGCAAATAAGTACTGCATAAGAAATCCAAAGTAATCACGTTAGATTACATACAAAGTCTAAAGATAATGTTACCAATTACAATTTTAGTTGTATCATTTGTAATCAGTACCTGGATATGATTTCCCTACAACCGTTTTCCAGCTGGTGTTGAAGTGGGCGGAGTCTGTGCTGACAATGACACTCCCAGTGGGAGGAGCTTCACCACGCCTTACAGCCACCTCAGTGTCTGTGCATATATAGAGGTCACTCACTTATTTAAACATTACACTGCGGTTGAATCTGAATGTGTGATATGAAACACGTCATGTCTTATTTCTTTATCGTGTATCCGTCTGAAAAAATGAACTCTAAATGGACGTCCAAGTGTCTTACGAGTATTGTGTGTCTCGAATCTGGTTACAGGCTCTTTGAGTTGTGGTCCAATCAGACGCATGCTGTTCTCCATCGCACCCAGAAACTGACTCAAAGTTTCACTGTCAACAAGATTCCCCTCCGACAGCAGCTCATCAGAGGACATGCACAGATTCTGTGGAGTCAAACAGAAGCTTCATTCACAACTGAGGAATTCAATAAATAAGGTCATTTGCTTTGAACTGAATGTCATGTCACTCCAAACTCACAACACAAATGCATCACGATCACTGGCTATCCTGCTCAGCTGCTTTTGCTTGGCTCATGTACAGTGGTGGACGAAGTACACATACCATGTACTTGAGTTAAAGTAAAGATACTCAAGGTAAAATATTACTCAAGTAAAAGTAGAAGTGCTGCCTTTAAACATTCACTTGAGTAAAAGTACAAAAGTATTTGCCTTCAAATGTACTTAAGTATCCAAGTACTATGATTTTTTATGGCCATAATGTCCTATTATAATTTGTCACAAGACTCTTGCTTAACTCAGACTACATGAAGACTAATGTCACTCTTGGCACACCAATCTATTAATAAAATGACATTAATTAGTCAGATGTGTATATATATATATATATTTTTTTTTTATTGAATACATTTTTTGTGTATTTGATTTTGGAGGGAAGGGGACTGTTCCTATAAGGTATAATACATTTACAGTATTTACTGTATATATTTTTCTGGAGTGTCTATGGTCATAATTATTAACATCCTATTGTTATGATACATTCACATAAACCTGCACAACGCCATTAAAATATATATATGTGTGCGTGTGTGTGTATGTGTGTGTATTACATATATATATATACACACACACACACGCGCGCGCGCACACACACACACACACACACACACACACACACACACACACACACACACACACACACACACATACATACATACATAGAATATATATATATATATTCTATGTTATGGGAGCAGCCAATTTCCCTCCAAAATTAAACACAAAAACGTATTAATGCAGTGTTTCTGCAACTCCCCAGAAAGAAATGCTATTATATGCAAGTCATTTTAGTGTCAACATAATAAGCAATGTACATTATGCGTCAATATTTACCGATAATTGCTGCAATAATAGCTGCAATTATGATGATAACGACGGAACTTGCGACCATAGTTGGCTAACGATGCTTTTGGGAAACGCACCCCTGGTTCGCGCTTAGTAGATGCCGCCAAGGCAAGTTCAAAACAAAGCGCGCGCGCGCTGTACTGTGATTGGTGGCTCGTTTGACCAGTTACGTTTTTATCCACTCATAAATAAAAAGGAACGACTGATTTTGAAAATGTAGTAGAGTAAAAAGTAAGGTATTTGACTTTGAAATGTAGTGGAGTTAAAGTAAAAGTCTCCCCAAATTGAAATACTTCAGTAAAGTACAGATACGCAAAAAAGCTACTTAAGTACAGTAACGAATTACATTTACTTCGTTACTGTCCACCACTGCTCATGTAAAGAAAATATAATATACTGTATATGTGTAAGATCAGGATATGAACTGGATACCATTGCATGCTTTCATGAAACTTTATCACCACACCAACATTCGTTTTTTAAATGATCTTTTCTTTGGTCTTGTAGGCGAGGGCACCTAACGGGCCAGAGCTCATGAATGAACCAGTATTTCTGAACACATCTTATAAGCGTATGATTCATTCTCTGACTCATACTTCACATGCACTGAATCTCTCGCTGTTGACGACAGTGAGCTCTAGTTGAAGTGCGAGTAGATTTCACAACATAATAAAGATTTTAATAAAGGATCATTAGACTTGTTTCAGTTATGAACGACTCGCTCAAAACACATAAAGACATCTGTCGGTCGCTGAACGAATCAGTCAACGAATCTGAATGAATCTTTTGGTGAATGGATTAAAATCACTGTGTTGAAAGTGAAATTCATGTAGCCAGTAAAACAGTGTGCGGTGTGTGTGTGTGTGTGTGTGTGTGTGTGTGTGTGTGTGTCTGAACATGTGTGTGTGTGTGTGTGTCTGATCATGTGTGTGTGTGTCAGATTATGCATGTGTGTCTGATCATGTGTGTGTGTGTGTGTATGTGTGTGTGTCTGAACATGTGTGTGTGTGTGTGTGTCTGATCATGTGTGTGTGTGTGTGTGTGTGTGTGTGTGTGTCTGAACATGTGTGTGTGTGTGTGTGTGTGTGTCTGATCATGTGTGTGTGTGTGTGTGTCTGATCGTGTGTGTGTGTGTGTGTGTGTGTGTGTGTGTCTGAACATGTGTGTGTGTGTGTGTGTGTGTCTGATCATGTGTGTGTGTGTGTGTGTGTGTGTGTGTGTGTCTGAACATGTGTGTGTGTGTCAGATTATGCATGTGTGTCTGATCATGTGTGTGTGTGTGTGTGTGTGTGTGTGTCTGAACATGTGTGTGTGAGTGTGTGTGTCTGATCATGTGTGTGTGTGTGTGTGTGTGTGTGTCTGAACATGTGTGTGTGTGTGTGTGTCTGATCATGTGTGTGTGTGTGTCTGAACATGTGTGTGTGTGTGTGTGTGTGTGTGTGTCTGATCATGTGTGTGTGTGTGTGTGTGTGTGTGTGTGTGTGTGTCTCTGAACATGTGTGTGTGTGTGTGTGTGTGTCTGAACATGTGTGTGTGTGTGTGTGTCTGATCATGTGTGTGTGTGTCAGATTATGCATGTGTGTCTGATCATGTGTGTGTGTGTGTGTGTGTGTCAGATCATGTGTGAATTTCTGATCATGTGTGTGTGTGTGTCTGATCATGTGTGTGTTTGTGTTGTGTGTGTGTCTGAACATGTGTGTGTGTGTGTGTGTGTTTGTGTTGTGTGTGTGTGTGTGTGTGTGTGTGTCTGAACATGTGTGTGTGTGTGTGTGTGTGTGTGTGTCTGATCATGTGTGTGTGTGTGTGAGTGTGTGTGTCTGATCATGTGTGTGTGTGTGTGTGTGTGTGTGTCTGAACATGTGTGTGTGTGTGTGTGTCTGATCATGTGTGTGTGTGTGTGTGTGTGTGTCTGAACATGTGTGTGTGTGTGTGTGTGTGTGTGTCTGATCATGTGTGTGTGTGTGTGTGTCTGATCATGTGTGTGTGTGTGTGTGTGTGTCTCTGAACATGTGTGTGTGTGTGTGTGTGTGTCTGAACATGTGTGTGTGTGTGTGTGTGTCTGATCATGTGTGTGTGTGTCAGATTATGCATGTGTGTCTGATCATGTGTGTGTGTGTGTGTGTGTGTCAGATCATGTGTGAATTTCTGATCATGTGTGTGTGTGTGTCTGATCATGTGTGTGTTTGTGTTGTGTGTGTGTCTGAACATGTGTGTGTGTGTGTGTGTGTTTGTGTTGTGTGTGTGTGTGTGTGTGTGTGTGTGTCTGAACATGTGTGTGTGTGTGTGTGTGTGTGTGTGTGTCTGATCATGTGTGTGTGTGTGTGTGTGTCTGATCATGTGTGTGTGTGTGTGTGTGTGTGTGTGTGTCTGAACATGTGTGTGTGTGTGTGTGTCTGATCATGTGTGTGTGTGTGTGTGTGTGTCTGAACATGTGTGTGTGTGTGTGTGTCTGATCATGTGTGTGTGTGTCAGATTATGCATGTGTGTCTGATCATGTGTGTGTGTGTGTGTGTCTGATCATGTGTGTGTGTGTGTCAGATTATGCATGTGTGTCTGATCATGTGTGTGTGTGTGTGTGTGTGTCAGATCATGTGTGAATTTCTGATCATGTGTGTGTGTGTGTCTGATCATGTGTGTGTTTGTGTTGTGTGTGTGTGTGTGTGTGTGTGTGTCTGATCATGCATGTGTGTCTGAATATGTGTGTGTGTGTGTGTGTGTGTGTGTGTGTGTGTGTGTGTGTGTGTGTGTCAGATCATGTGTGAGTGTCTGATCATGTGTGTGTTTGTGTTGTGTGTGTGTGTCTGATCATGCATGTGTGTCTGATCATGTGTGTGTTTGTTGTGTGTCTGATCATGTGTGTGTTTGTTGTGTGTCTGATCATGTGTGTGTTTGTTGTGTGTCTGATCATGCATGTGTCTGTGTCTGATCATGCATGTGTGTCAGATCATGTGTGTGTGTGTGTTGTGTGTGTGTGTGTGTGTGTGTGTGTGTCTGATCATACATGTGTGTCAGATCATGTGTGTGTGTGTGTGTGTTGTGTGTATGTGTGTCTGATCATGCATGTGTGTCTGATCATGTGTGTGTGTGTTGTGTGTATGTGTGTCTGATCATGCATGTGTGTCTGATCATGTGTGTGTGTGTGTGTGTGTGTGTGTGTCTGATCATGTGTGTGTTGTGTGTATGTGTGTCTGATCATGTGTGTGTTGTGTGTGTGTGTGTCTGATCATGTGTGTGTTGTGTGTATGTGTGTCTGATCATGTGTGTGTTGTGTGTATGTGTGTCTGATCATGTGTGTGTTGTGTGTGTGTGTGTCTGATCATGTGTGTGTTGTGTGTATGTGTGTCTGATCATGCATGTGTGTCTGATCATGTGTGTGTTGTGTGTGTGTGTGTCTGATCATGTGTGTGTTGTGTGTATGTGTGTCTGATCATGCATGTGTGTCTGATCATGTGTGTGTTGTGTGTGTGTGTGTCTGATCATGTGTGTGTTGTGTGTATGTGTGTCTGATCATGCATGTGTGTCAGATCATGTGTGTGTGTGTGTGTTGTGTGTATGTGTGTCTGATCATGCATGTGTGTCTGATCATGTGTGTGTGTGTGTGTCAGATCATGCATGTGTGTCTGATTATGTGTGTGTGTGTGTGTGTCAGATCATGCATGTGTGTCTGATCATGTGTGTGTTGTGTGTGTGTGTGTCTGATCATGCATGTGTGTCAGATCATGTGTGTGTGTGTGTGTTGTGTGTATGTGTGTCTGATCATGCATGTGTGTCTGATCATGTGTGTGTGTGTGTGTGTTGTGTGTATGTGTGTCTGATCATGCATGTGTGTCTGATCATGTGTGTGTGTGTGTGTGTGTCAGATCATGCATGTGTGTCTGATTATGTGTGTGTGTGTGTGTGTCAGATCATGCATGTGTGTCTGATTATGTGTGTGTGTGTGTGTGTCAGATCATGCATGTGTGTCTGATCATGTGTGTGTTGTGTGTGTGTGTGTCTGATCATGCATGTGTGTCAGATCATGTGTGTGTGTGTGTGTTGTGTGTATGTGTGTCTGATCATGCATGTGTGTCTGATCATGTGTGTGTGTGTGTGTGTGTTGTGTGTATGTGTGTCTGATCATGCATGTGTGTCTGATCATGTGTGTGTGAGTGTGTGTCAGATCATGCATGTGTGTCTGATTATGTGTGTGTGTGTGTGTGTCAGATCATGCATGTGTGTCTGATTATGTGTGTGTGTGTGTTTTGTGTGTGTGTGTGTGTGTGTGTGTGTGTGTGTGTTACCTCCAGTAAATGCTCCCCTGTGAAATGCTCGGCATCTGAATCATTCAGAGACTCGCAGCTCTTCATCAACAGTGACAGTAAACTCTTCAGCTGCAACACAAAGCAAGTAAATAAGTAAAAGCCGAACAAGAGGATGCGTTTAAAACATCAATTTCCGCAACTGGAAAAACGTGACTGCATCTGTGTCACATGACAATGAAAACTTCTGGTTTCCATGGAACAAGTTTTATTAATTTCACATATTTTTGCAATAAAACATATAATGAGTGTTTGAAATGAAAACAGAAATATCTCCACTGCAATATGATAAACATTTTAAAAGCTTATTCTGGCTCATCCTAAATGAAAATCCTGGCGATTCTCCACTATATGGCCAAATACATCTGTCTGCATTTCTGTCCATCTCATAATTATGAAGACAAGAAGAAGTGTGTTGTACCTTTTCAGGTGTGTGGTGTGTCTCATTTTCAGGTTTAAATTGCTCACAGTTCATCTCTGTGCACGACAGAAACAAGGATTAAAGTGAGCCGTACATTAGTGAATATATAAGTGTATTCAAACACAAACTCATTACATTCACCTATGCATTTTGACTGATTGTTGCCATAGTTACTGTATCCACGGTGACAAATGCAGCTGTAGCTGCCTTGAGTATTGTTGCAAATAGCATGTGAGCCGCACCGATCGGCAACGTCTGCACACTCATCAATGTCTGTAAGAGACAAAAAGTAGGATTACATTACAGTCAGGTCTCCTTAGCAACCAAATTGTCCCGGTTGCTAGGGAGAGTAGAGTCACATGGGGTAACCTCCTCGTGGTCACTATAATGTGGTTATCGCTCTCGGTGGGGCGTGTGGTGAGTTGTGTGTGGATGCCGCGGAGAATAGCGTGAAGCCTCCACACACGCTACGTCTCCACGGTAACATGCTCAACAAGTCACGTGATAAGATGCGCGGATTGACGGTCTCAGACGCGGAGGCAACGGAGATTCGTCCTCCACCACCTGGATTGAGGCGAGTCACTACGCCACCACGAGGACTTACAGCACATTGGGAATTGGGCGTTACAAATTGGTGAGAAAAAAAAGAAAGCTCATCTGTTATGATGTTGTTATTAATATATTTAGTATTATTAGGATGAGCAGGACACTGGCGCTCACCTGTACAGTTTGAGTTCTTCTCATGTTTATAGAAACCTGAAGAACAGCTGCAGGAGAAACTGCCAGACGTGTTAATGCAAGTGCTGTGAGCGCCACACACTGATGACTCACACTCATTCACATCTGCAACACACACACACATACACACACATGCATGATCAGAAACACACACACACACACACAGTTTAACAAACAATCGAAAATATCCAATTGTACTCTACTCAGTTAATGCATGTTGTGAAAATAAGTCACATGGGTCATAGCAGTGAGACCCGTCACCTTCACATGTGCCGTTTCCTCCAGGTGTTATCTGGTACCCAGAAGGGCACCTACACTTAAAAGAGCCAATGGTGTTCTCACACATCGAATGAACAGAGCACACGGATTCATTCTCAATGCACTCATTTATATCTGACAGGAGAGAGAGAGATTTGAATTCAGTTGAGTTCTAGTGTTTCAATGTGCTGAACTCTTTGTAATGCTCTCCCGTACCTTTACACTCGCCGGTTGTCACAGTGAAATTGACGGTTCTGGATCGAAAGCCTTCATGACAGATGCAGTAGTAACTTCCCTCTGTATTTACACAGTGTGAATGATCACCACACAGATTCACAAATGATTCACACTCATCTTCATCTGAGAAAGAGCGAGAGAGAATGAGGAATAAAACACGTCATCGCTTACAAAGTCAACCCTCAAATAAAAGTCTGTCCAACGAATGGGGAAAACGTTTCTCAAGACACAAGTTGTTTTAACTGGAAATGGCACCTTATTCGGGGTTCAATCCACAGCATTTGTGTCATAATGTTGATTACTACAAAAACTTATTTTGACTTGAAAGCAAAAGTCTGGGTTACATGAAGTCTCAACTTGCAGCAAATTTGCCGCTGGATATTTTCACATGCAGATGAGCTTTTGATTCGCCGCAAATGTTTGATTCCAGCAAACCTTTGGCAACAATGGACAATTTGCCACAAGTTCGCCCCAAAGCATGTGAAAATTATCAGTGGAGAATTTGCAGCAAATTTGCCATGAACTCTCGGTTTCTGTAAGAGAAGTGGAGCGCTTCCAATGGAAGTCAATGGGGTTTAATCTGTAAACATTAAAATACTCAAAAGTATAGACACAAGACGTAAACAATATGTGTGTTAACATGATTTTACTGTCATTAAAACACTTACTGACCGCATCTTGTAAAGTTATAGCCAATTTTACAACTTCGTTGCCATGACGATGTAATGTCGACAAACCCTAAAACGACTAAAAAGAAATGTAAACAACTTTACAGCTCATATAATACATACGTTTTAAGTGCTTTAATTATAAGCTTCACATTTCTGTGTTTAAACCCTCCATAAATTGCCCCATTGACTTCCATTATAAGTGTCTCACTGGAACACACATTTGTGCCTTTTGTTTAAGAAAAGGAGGGATGCGTCAAAATACATTTCTATGGTAATCAACATTATGAAACAAACGCTGTCGATTGAGTTTAACTTGTACTGAACCTGGAATATTCCTTTAAAAATGCAGTAATATTGTATTATTACTTAAAGAGCGTGATGTTTCATTATTCAGCAAAACAGTGAAACTGATATTTAAGTGAAGACATTAACTTTACATTGGGGGTGAGATGCACACATAAACAACACAAACGACTGATTGAAACTGCGCGTTTGGTGTGAACGGCCCTTGTACTCATGCAGTGACATACAGACCAGTGACCAAATGTTTGTATTGCACTTCACACTTCAGGGCGATCCTTACCAACACATTTCTTTTTATCAAATCTGAATCCGATGGCACATCCACTACATGATGGCAGAACGAGACCTGAGAAGACAAAGAAAACACACAGGTGTGAAACACAGTAAATATATCTGTGTGAGGGGGGTCAGGACCACTAGTACTCAACTCACACAGCAGAACTGTTTCCTTCGACTGTCTGAGGCCCTTAATACTCCATAAACCTGCCCTGGGTTAAACGAAAGCTTGTTCTCTTTTGCACCTGAACAAAGGCTGAATGGCTATAAAATACACATTCAATGTTGAACTCTGCACCTTTATATGGCTGTGCTGATAAATCTGCTGGAGAGGTTGTGTTTGCTGCGCACTTTAAAGGACTGTTAAAGCCGTCCCAGTTTAACATGCAGACACAACTCTACTGTAAGAATCCCTTTTGGATGTTCATTTTCTTGTCTCTGTGATGTTAACAAATTCATGTTTGTTATGAGCGACCCATCAAGCCAGACTCAACAAAACACTGATTCATCATCAACAGAATACTATCAGATGTTGTCAATTGAGCATTACCAGAAATGAACCCAGAATATTCCTGTAAAGACAGATCACTGCGTAT
Organism: Xyrauchen texanus; assembly: GCF_025860055.1. Taxonomy (NCBI): domain Eukaryota; kingdom Metazoa; phylum Chordata; class Actinopteri; order Cypriniformes; family Catostomidae; genus Xyrauchen; species Xyrauchen texanus. Next base: position 1,474,168 of record NC_068286.1, on the reverse strand, counting down.
GTGAGACTGCATGTTTGCATTGGCCTCCATCTAAAGACAGAGGCGGCATGTACATCTGATAAGAGAATTCTACAGTAAAACACATTAACACACTTTAAACTGAGAGAAGAAACATGTAAGTCAGACAAAGAAGCAACTGTACAATTGTGGCAGGGTGGAGGGTGGGGCCGGGTCGTGATCCTACACACCCAGTCCCGTATCCTCTCTCTCTCTCTCACTGCCGCATTGGCCTTTTCCCTCTTTTAAATTTTACAGTGTTTTGGGGGGTACTACACTGTTACAGGAAGTACTCCCCCATATTTTAATATTTCTGTTTCCCTCCCCTTGTCCAGATAGATGGGGATGACCTGCCGGCAGATGGGGCTTAGAACACGCCCTCCCCCAGTGAAAGAGCGGGGGGTCCTCTGCCTGAGAGAACGAGGGAGGAATGTGGCAGGGCGGAGGGCAGGGTCGTGATCCTACACACCCGGTCCCGTATTAGGCTAATCAAGCCTCCGAGAGGGATAAAGGCCGACTGTGGAGGATTGTGCGGGAGAGAGAGATCGTTTACGGACATGTCCATCGTTTGTGTTTGTGTTTGTGTCTTTTGTTTAAGTTTTTAATTAAACTTATGATTTATATTGTCAAGCCGGTTCTCGCCTCCTCCTTTCCCTTGAACTACTTTACAACAATACTTTGGATTACTTCTTCAGCACTGGTAGATTTTTTTCACTTGTTTTGACTATTTGTGACTATAAAAAAGTACAGTAAGTCAAAACACACATGTTACAAATACATTCTCTGAAAAACCCAAAAGCAGTGTACTTCCTTCTGCCAGTTGAGGAAGTTCAACCTGCCACAGGTGCTGCTGAAACAGTTCTACTCTGCAGTCATTGAGTCTGTCCTCTGCACTTCAATAACTGTCTGGTTTGGTGCAGCTACGAAATCAGACATCAGAAGATTACAGAGGACAGTTCGGTCTGCTGAGAGGATTGTTTGTTGCCCCCTGCCCCCCTTCAAGAACTATACACTTCCAGAGTGAAGAAAAGTGCTGGTAAAATCACTCTGGACCTCACTCACCCAACACACTACCGTTCTGAACTGTTGCCTTCAGGCCGGCCGGCTTCAGAGCTCTGAACACCAGAACTGTCAGACACAGGAACAGTTTTTCCCTCAGGCCATCCATCTAATGAACAATTAAATTGCCCCATTGAGCAATAATTATGTGCAATACACAGTTTAATTCTATTTATATTATCCAACATATCCACTTCTGCCATTACTTACATTGCTCTGTACATAATATACAGTTTTTTGTTCTTTATATACAGATTGTATTAGATTTGCACTACGTGTGTGTATGAAGGTGAGTGTATGTATAATTATTTATTTTGTGTTCTTTTTTGTTTTTAGTTTTTAATTACCCATGTCTTGCTGCTGTTTTTGGTGTTGTTTGTATTGTTGTACACTGGAAGCTCCTGTCACCAAGACAAATTCCTTGTATGTGTGAGAATACTTGGCAATAAAGCTGATTCTGATTCTGATTTTGCACTAATGTCAAAGATCTTACTAGAAAAACTAGATTCAACATGAATGTTCTTGATAATAAATATGATCGTGTCTGGTCACATATGCCTGTAAAATGGCTAGAAATAGCATTTTAGCTTAGCGTAAAGCTAACAATTTACACACGGTTTATTTCTATTTCTTCTGCTTCAAATGTACTTCTCAATTGGAATTCAATTCTTCCATCCAGCTGTTGTTAAATGTACATGTATATTTAGTTTTTTTCACCGGAGCACCAGCTGAGACTTCTCCTCCCCTCTACCAGTGATGCTTGATTTAACATCCCGCGTCTACTGCCTGCGCGGATATCAACAGCGCAACTGGGTTGTAGGTTGCCAGATTGTGGTCACAAATGATATGTAATGTGTATGATGTGTCGATTGTGTGAGTAGAATGCGTTTCATTCAAGATCTGGCAACTGATATTTGTACATCTAACGTAAGTTGAGCGTTTTGGACACTTTTGAAAAAAAAAGTGGGAGGCACATATACAAACTGTTGTAATTCCTACACCGTTCACCTGATTTGGATGTAAATACCCTCAAATTAAAGCTGAAAGTCTGCAGTTAAAGCACATCTTGTTCGTTTCATTTCAAATCCATTGTGGTGGTGTAAAGAGCCAAAAAGATTAGAATTGTGTCGATGTCCCAATATTTATGGACCTGACTGTATATATAAAATACATACAACCACATGTACTATTTGCAAATCATTTCCTCTTTAGTCACATCCATGTCTTATCTTGCTATCCTCTGGCATCTGGGTCACTTTGTTGAGCAGTGGTGTAAAGCAACATGCAGGTCATCACTGGTGGAGATTAAACATTACAATAAACATTTAACCCTACATTAAAGGAAGGAATATTCCAGGTTCAATACAAGTTAAGCTCAATTGACAGCATGTGTGACAATGTTGATTACCACAGATATTATTTTCAGCTCATCCCTCCTTTTCTTTAATAGAAGTTAAAATCTGTGTTCCAGTGAGACACTTCCAATGCAAGTCAATGGGGTTTAATCTGTAAACATTAAAATACTGTTTCAAAAGTATAGACACAAGACATAAACAATATGTGTGTTAACATGATTTTACTGTCATTAAATCACGCACTGACCACATCTGTGTAAAGTTAGAGCAAATTTTACAACTTCGTTGCCATGACGATGTAATGCCGGTTTACCCTAAAAGGACTGTAAATAGTTCTCATAGTGTTGTAAATGAAGCGGATCATTGAGGCTGTGACTCATAATGTTTGTCAGCTGAGGGCGCTATTGTGCCACTGTTCAATTTGACAAACATTGCGCTCTTTTGCTCAGTTTTGGTCTCAAAATGATCTTTGGAGGCGGGGGTTTGAATGAGGGGCGTGGCTAATTCGATGGCTCAGTCGCGTGAAAGCTTCAGAAGCTAAAATCAATTACAGCACCTTTAATACTTATTTGAGCGCCACGATTCAGATTGTACATTTAGTCCGGCTCTGCGCAACATTAAAACGCATATTCTATCTTCAAAAACACTCTATATGAGCAAATTTTATGTCACTCCAGTAATTTTGGGATGGACTTCATAGACTAAAAACGAATAATTACCTTTACAATTTAATAATTGACAAACATATTTGTTCAGGAATGTATTCATTAAACACATGACTACTGTTACAGGCCTAATTATTATGTAACTGGATAATATTTGACCAAAAACAATCATCTCCCTCTTCATCTATGGACTAGTCTTGGCTTGCTCACATGTTGATACTATGACACCAATTTCTCTAAAGCTGCTCTGAAAGAGGAATATGTATCATGTGATATCTCTCCCGTTCATGGAGATTTCTAATATCCTCTAGTTTAAAGAACAGTCTTTGTATAACACAGATTTATGGCCTTATCTTCGGGTTTCCAGCTTCAACATGTTGCAGATACACAAACACAACACATAAACTCACCCAAAAGAAGAAGTGTCCATTTCAGTTCCATATTAGCAAACACTAAGAATAACTGCTATTTTAAAACACAGTCTTTTAGGAAACGTCCTGCTGTGAATATGATATTCCCAAAGGAAATGTGTATTCCTGTAAGACATTAGAAATTCCCCTCATTCACGTTCTGACTTTCACTTCACGTCCTGAAAGTCTTCAGTCCTTTCAAAACTCTCTGTCCGTCTCTCTTGTAATGTGTCCAAGTACATGTGAACTGAACATTGTAAACTGAGTCACCTCCTCCTCCTCCTCCTCTCTCTCTCTCTCTCACATTTCCTCTACTTTCCACCATGTGTGTGGGAGAGAGAATATGGCAAGCCGCTTTAGCTATTAATACTCCCAGTGTTACTCGTCCTGAGAGAGAGAGAGAGAGAGAGAGAGAGAGTGTGTTGCTCTACCCAGGGCTGTATGCTTATTTTTCAAGGTGTTAACACTGTTGCTAGTGAACTAAAAAATGAACGAGCACAAATTGTAATTTATTAGCACAGTGTAGAACAGCGGTATTCAATAAACTTTTTCGAACTAGTCCTAGGCCGTTCAACCGATTGGAACCAAACCAGTGCAGGAAGATTCTCTGGAGTCCCAAAATGAAAGGTTATCAAAGGAATTTTTACATTTTGATTTATCCTCAAACGGTATGCCAAAACGTTTTAAATGGGCGTGGCCACTTTTACAAAAATGTTTATAACTCTTGAACAGAATCGGATATTGTCACCAAATTTGGTACACATATGTATTGAGTCACTCTAAGGATACACAAAAACAATTGTGCATCTCCACCTCTTGGTGGCGCTAGAAAAGTAAAAAACATTCAAATGGATCTAACTATGGAATGTCTGGGCCGATCGACTTGAAATTTTGCATGCAGTTTTTGTGTCTAAGGTGCCATCAAGGTCTATAAGGACAGTCATATACCTAGAAAAACATGACCGCTATCAACAAAATCATCTTTTAGCCTTAGCTGGAGGCAAAACAAAGGGGAAACTGGAGGCGGCCAATAAAACCAGCACAGAGTCGGCTACATAAGGAGCTTAAAATGTCATCTTGTTGTGTTGTTGGGTGCCAGAATCGGAGAACAGGCTCCAATTTGAAATTTTATCGGATACCAGCTGCCACTGCCAGAAAAAAAAACGACGACAGCTGTGGTTAAATGCAATAAAACGAGCGAACTGGACAGAAACGATCATCAAAAATGCTCGCGTTTGAGGCGCAAACTTCATATCAGGTTAGGTTAAATAAACTGTTGTCTTTTGTTGGTATGGATTATGGTTTGGTTACGTGTCTAAAGATTTCTCATGCATGCCCACCTAATCAATAAGTTATTTCTCACGTAATGCTAATGTTTTTAGCGCATAGGTTAGCTAACTTTGTTAGTTGTACAACTAGTGGTTAGCTAACTGCTAGCTAGCAACCAGAGACTAAACATAAAGGAAACTGTTTGTGTCATCTCCCCTTCTACAGTTGCCATAAGTACAATTGTAGAAAGGGAGAGGGAACAGTGAGAAGGCCCATGTTATGTGTCTTGTGTGTTCAAGTAGTTGCATTTGCCACTGTTAGAAGCCAACCAAAAGGATAGCTAGCTAGCTAGGTAGTAAGCTAGGCTGACATTAGCTTCAATTACATCTTATTATTTTGTAGGAGAGGCTTCAATGGATGAAGACAGCCCAGACTTCGTCGCCTCTTCTTATAATCGGCAGAGTGACAGGCCTGTGGAAGAGCTGGAGAGGTAGGTGAAATTGAGTTTTCTGAATGTGTCTATGTAAGTGGTACTATAGGCTGCAATTTGTGTGCAGTCTTCTTCACTAAAATCTCTATGTTTTGTCTCTGTTTTGTCTTGCTTTTCTAAGGCTGGAAAGGAAAAGGGAAAGTCTGACAGTGGAGCAAGTGGCTCCTTGCCATGTTAAGAACATTCAAATGATTTTTTATGCACTGTACAATGTTTTTGTGATACAGAATTATCAAACTGCTTTGTCACTTGTCTTTGACTTGTCTTGACTTTCACAAATGTCTTCCAGCTGATGATGATCCAATGACACCAGAGGAACAAATGGAAGAAGCTGAGGCAATAGTCCCTCAAGCAGCATACAACAGTCTCATTGAAAAGTATGACCAACTCAACACTGAATATGTCAACTTGAGAAAAGACTTCGACCTACTCAAAGAGGAGAATGAAAGATATTTTTGTGATTAATTGTGAGTAAGAAGAAAGAATAATCAAATATGGACAGTTCAAAAATTAATTTGCAGTCTCTGGAATGTTTATTTCTAGAAAATATGCAAATCTTACTTTAAAATTGTACTGTAATGTCACTCTAAATTTACACCATTTACAGGAGGCATATACTTTAAAATAACTCTTTGGCCATTACATGCATACATCTTCAAATAATACCTTAGCCATCACATTGAATTTAACTTTTGTTTTTGTATTTTGGCCCAGTTCACTCTCATGTAGCTGTACAAATAGTTCTTATTGCCTGCTGAAATAGAAACATATATACTAGGGATGGGCGTATCGATCCTGTGGTATCGATAGATCGATATACTCACGCTACTCATTTGGCATCAATTTCCTTAAAAAAATATCGATATAAACTAAAAAATTATAATTGGGGGTGTATGTATCACTTTCAGCTGTTTTAGATTACTTCCTTAAATTACTATGTGCCGGGACACCCCTGGCTGTACATGGCGGCGTATTGAGCTGGCCCATGTCACGTGACAGTAGACGAGCGAATGAGCGACACAGCCGACGATTACACACACACACAGTCCAGCACGAAAGCGGGAGGTGGAGGCGGAGGGAAAGAAGAGTATGATATGGCAGACAAAAAACGAAGCGTGGTGTTGTGTTATTTTTCACCAGTCGATAAACTCACGGCAAGGTGCCAAGTGTGTGATAAAAACGTTTCCCACAGCAGCAACACAAGTAATTTATTCAAACATCTAAAGACGACGCACCCCGAGTGCCACAGTGAGCTTGAAAAAAGACAGGCTGCTGTGAAAGTCCAGTGTCCTGCACCACCCGCAGTCCGGCAGAAGACCCTGCAGGAGAGTCTGCAAAATATTCAAGTGTATCCAGGTACAGACTTGACAGTGGAGTGATTAAGTGTATAAATACCGGTATTACGATCACAATCTAATTTTAACAGACACTTCAGGTGAAGGGGATATAGCCTACTCCCGCTATATCCATTTAATGTTATATCCAGTAACGTTACTGTCCAGTTGTTGATTAGCCTAGTTAAAACAGGCCTTGGTTTTTAGTAATGTTTACTGAATGTTTTGTTAAAGTAATTATCCGAAATTCTAATAATTTCCACACCTAAAGGGGAATTTATTGAAGTTGAAAATTGCTGGCTCAGAGTATTTAAACAAGATAAGAATATATGAGATACAATATTGGGGATTTTTAATCTTTGCATGACAGTTTTATTTTTTCCATTGAAAAGAAAATATTAAAAACTATGATGTTGGGATATTGGTTTTAATCTGTAACATGATTTTGTACATTGGGAAAATATAATTTCATATTTCATTAATTATATCACAAACTTCTGCAGCTTCTTGCGATTCAGATATGACAGTTAATTGGAAAGTGACGTGAAAACTTTATCCTTTTCAGGTGAGTCTCAAAGAGCACGTGATATCACAATGGGCCTGGCCAAAATGATTGTGAAGGACTTGCAACCCATTTCAATGGTAGAGGATCAAGGTTTCCGGTATTTTATGAAGGTGGTGGATCCCCGATACCAGATCCCTTGTCGGAAATCCATGATGACAGGTGAAATTCCCAAACTGTACGAGCAAGCACAAAAAACAGTGAAGGACTCCATACAATCAGCAAGCAGTCTGGTTTTAACAACCGATATGTGGACTGCAAGAACCACCGAAGCTTATTTGACTCTGTCAGGACATTTTATTGACAAGGACTGGAAGATGCTGTCTTGCAATCTTACAACAATCCATGTAGCTGTGCAGCACACAGCAGACACTCCTCACAAAAATAACTGATGAATGGGGCATCACCAGTAAGGTTCATGCAGTTGTTACAGACAATGGAGCCAATATGGTCTCTGCTGTGCATAAAACTGGTTGGAAACATATTCCTTGTTTCTCTCACACACTTAACCTCATTGTGAAGGACTCCATTAAGGCTGACACAAGTCTTGAGTCCAGCTTGGAGAAATGCAGTGCTATTGTTCGGTTCTTCCACCACAGCACCAGAGCGACTGACAAACTAACAGAAGTACAAAATCAGTTGAACTTGCCACAGCATAAACTAATCCAAGCAGTGGATACTAGATGGAACTCGGTGTTGTACATGATTGACAGACTGTATGAACAACAACAAGCCATCACAACTGCACTTTGTCTTCTTGGGCGAAACAACATGTGCCTAAGTGATGGAGAATGGTTCCACATCAGGCAGGCCATTGATGTCCTCAGGCCTTTTGAAGAGGCCACTAAGGAGGTTTCAGCAGAGCAGTAAGTGACAATTTCCAAAGTCATACCTCTGGTCTCTCTTCTCCAGCAAGCAACCACATCTGCTGGGCAGAGTAACAGGCTGGCTTCACAACTTGAAGCACAATGCAAGCGACGGTTCCAAAACATTGAACGCAACCACACTCTTGCAGTCAGCACCTTTTTGGTCATTCGCTTCAGAAACATTGTGTTCTGTGATTCTGCAAATGTGGAAATGCTTAAATCACGGATCATCACAGAGATGCAAGCCATGGCTTGAGCTGAAACACAGTCAACCAGACATGAAGCCGCTGCGACTGCATCAACTGTGACACAAGTGACACAAGGGTCACCTGCTGAGTGTTCATCATCCAAGGGATTATGGCGGGAGTTTGACAGTCGGGTTGTGGCTTTTCAGAGCAAACGCACAGCAAACACAGATGCATATATTGAAATGAGAAGATACATGGAGGAAAAGGTGATCCCAAGGAGTGAGGACCCTTTGATTTGGTGGAAAAAAAATGAAACCACATTTCCACTGCTGAACAAAGTTGCGAAAAAATACCTCGGAACTGTTGTAACGTCTGTTCCAGCAGAGAGACTCTTCTCTAAGGCCGGAGAAATAATCAGCCAGAGGCGTAATCGTCTTAAAGCAAAAAATTTGAATATGCTACTTTTTCTGAACACCAATCTGAAGCTTCAGTAAAGTGTGACGACATATCTCGAAGTGCACTAAAGGCGACAGTTTTCTAGTTCATTTTTCCAAGTTCATTTTCTCAGGGAACAACTGTCTTTGTTATGCAGGTTTATAGGATAAGTAAATCCTAGTTTATTATGATCTTTATGACGTCTTGTTTTTGCTTCAGTGAAGTGTTACATGTTTACGTCTACAAAAGAGGCTCGAAACATAAAATTGTTATGATGTATTAGTTTTTTTTTTCCTTTTAGCTTTTTCTACCAAGATTGGTCTTTTTTCTTTTTGAGAAATAAGAAAAGTGGAAATGTGTATTATTCATATTTAATTTAATTTATTTCTTTCATATTTATGTTATTTAAATTTTTATTTTATTATGTATTGACCATAATAAATTTTGTTTAAATGGTCTGTATTTGTCTTGTGATTTGTCTTAAATTTAATAATATTTTTACTGACAAAAATTGCCAATAAGAAATGAATGGTATCGGTATCGGTATCGGTATCGATATCGATGAAAATGCAAGAAAAAGTATCGGTATTTTATCGAATCCTAAAAGTGTGGTATCGCCCATCCCTAATATATACATCTTCATGGCTAACTGTTAAGATAGACGCAGTTGAGTCAGGTGTATTCGTCTACAGCGACTGTATCCCCCTCTTAACTTGTGCACAACTATAATGAAAGAAGTGTTTGCACATCATACAGTCAATCACTTTCCCAAACTCTGGCTTTTCACATGTGTTGCAACGTACTGGTGGTTGAAGGGCAGGATCTTGGCTGCGGGTTAGAAGTTCTGGCAGAATAAAAGGTCCAAAATATTGCTTTGCTTTAGGTAAATCCTTCTGCAAGAGCTCTTCATCTCTTGGGATGCGATTTACAACCAGCTCCTTAGTTGTCCACACCACAAAATCACAGTACTGGAAATTGCAGACAAATATATGGAGTTGAACCTGTTGGTAGTACTGGTGTGTCTTCTTTAGTTGGAATGCTTGGTCAAGGCAGAAATCCTCAGTGACTGTGACACCCTGTAGGCCATCCCTGTATTTATATGGGCATTTGATTTCCAGGACTCCTTCCCCACAGCAAGAACACACGACTTCCCCATCTGGAGATGCGCCGAGGTGTGGTTCATCAGGTCGTATCTCAAAACCACAGAGAATAACCTTTACATTTTGATGGGTTTTATTGACCTCTTTGGTGTAGCACTCCCTAGTAATTTCCTCCTTGTCTCTTCCCCATGCAACTGCTGCAACCTGCATGTTGGTGTCGTGGTAGCGCATGATTTTGTCCAGGGTGGTTTTGTGCAGATGGTCACCTTTACATACACTTTAAAGTGTTGTGGTGGTAATCCTGCCTGCCCTGTGAGTGTGCCAGTCTTGGGACTTTGCCTGCAGATTTGTGGTGGCCTCAAGTCTCGCACACTGGTCAGGGGGGATGTTTCTTTTCACGTTGAGATAGGCTTCCTCACATTTCTCTCTGATGTCCACGTGTGTCTGCTGTCTGAGCGTGAGGTCGTACAACAATGCGTATTCTATGAGATCATTATATGTTTGAAGTATGTCTGTCTGGTGAGAACCACATTTTGTTGTATGTCAAATGTGTTGAGACTCAACTAATGCACTTTGAAGTTTGACTGGACACTTGACTTGAGGGTGAACCTACACATAGCAGCATAACTCTGACCTGGTCTGGAAGTAATTACATGTTAATTCTTACCTCTATCTTAAATCACTCTGTTTCTCTTGACAAAGCAACAAAGCCTGATCTACTCTGGTACATGCCTCTAGCACTGCTACTGAACCTCCTGACTTTGGCTGGAACTGCTGCTGTCAACAGTCTTTTAGGCTTCTCTCCCAAACTCTTGCTGGTTTGACCTTTCTCTTCGTGTGTTTCAAGAGGCATTCTCCTGATGTGTTGCTGGCTGCTCGGACCTCCCCATCCTAGCATACAGCTCATCTTAAATAGTATTGCAGTTGCATGGCTGCAACAAAACTCTATATTGCGATGTCAGATGGAAAAATTAAAATGAGTGATAACTTGTTGATCATCTCATAGCATAGCTAGCACAACAACATAGCTAACATAACAACTATTAACAACATAAGTGTTATATTCATTGTGGTTTCAAATATGAGCTTTCAAATATGATATTACCCAGCCATGCAAGTGCAGTTCACCATCAAGATGTAGTTGTTGGTTCTGATTACAATGACCCAAGCCTGGTACATGGTCGTCTTCTGGCCTTGGTGCTGGCTAGGCAGAACTTCAAATCTTACGACACAAAACTCACCTGTTAAATCTTTGTATTTTAAGTCTTGTACGTGACCATTCAGCACATAGTTATAGGCATCTAAGATTAATACGCCCTCAGTTTCTCTTTACTATACACACTTGGTTTCTCTATCAGGTAGGTGTAGATGTCAGGCTACTCAACCGGAGGTAATCCTGTCAGATCTTCCATCCATTGAGTGAGCGTGTACGGGTTGGCCAATCTGGTTCTGTCCATTAAAGTTAACTTTTTCCAAATAACAATTGCGGTCCCGCACAGTGACCTTAGACATTCAGATACGATTGGATTTTCCCCAGTCATTGTTAAAAAGCAAGCTAACAAAACTTGCTAGCTAGAGTTAGTGAAGTGGTCAAGGGAATCGTTCTGCCTTCACCTAATCTCTGCCAACAAAACAAACGTCACAATGTTAACTAATTGAAAAGGGGTCTATTTGATCTAGTCTTAATCCGTTCCCGCGTTTGGAACCAGTCCAGTGCAGAAAGATTCTCTGGAGACCCATTATAAATAATTATTAAAAAAAAAGTAATATGGTCTAAAAAATAGTCTCCTAACATGCTGATTAATGAAGCTAAATTTAGATAGATGGTTTCAATTTGCTTCATTTTTGTTTTCTGCAGTGTGTTTAAGCAAAAGATGGCAGTATCTTGGGTCTCCGCTACTTCTGTTAAAATAACTGTGCCTCTTCTTCATACAGTAAATCAGGCGTTGTGCGCACCACATGTCTATAGCACGGAGAGCAGGAATAAGCACATAGCGCTGGACACCCTTTAATCACGCTCTAGAGATAAACATTATCTCTAGTGTGGAACACACTATTCCCACTCGACACACGCATAGACTTATGCTTACAAAATAACTCAGCCATGTGTCAGATAACTAGCACAAATATTTAGATCTCGGTCTGAAATGAAGTGTCCTTCGGTCCTGATCTGGACCGGAATCCACCTATTGAGTACCCCCTGCTGTAGAGTATATAAAGTGGATATAAAAAGTCTACACACCCCTATTAAAACAACAGGTTTTTGTGATGTAAAAAATAAAACAAAGATAAATCATATCAGACTTTCTGCCCCTTTAATGTAAAAATTACAACCTATGTAACGTCACTGAAAACCAACTACTACAAGAGCCATGGCCACAAAGAGCTTACTAAGCATCAACGGGATCTCATTGTTGAAAGGTATCGCTTAGGTGAATTTCCAAGGCATTAGATATATCGTGAAACACAGTGAAGATGGTCATCAACAAGTGGAGAAAGTATGGCACAACAGTGACAAGAACGGGACGTCCCTCCAAAATTTATGTGAAGACAAAGAGTAAACTGGTCAGGGAGGCTGCCAAGAGGCCGACAGCAACATTAAAGCAGCTGCAGCTCTTTCTGGAAAGTACTGGTAACTCCTTAAGATCTGCAAAGAAGAATGGCAGAATATCCCCAAATCCAGGTGTGCAAAGCTTGTCGTATCATACCTAAAAAGAATTTAGGCTGTAATCGCTGCAAAAGGTGCTTCATCCAAGTACCGAGTTAAGGGTCTGAATACTTTTATGTTCAATACAAGTATAATTATTTTTAATACATTGGCAAAGTTATGAAAAAATCTGTTTTTTGCTTTGACAGTATGGGGTGTGGAGTGTAAATTGATGTGAAAACATATTTTTTAAAGCATTTTAGCATAAGGCTGCAACATAAAATGTGAAAAATTAAGGGGTCTGAATACTTTATGAATGCACTGTATGTGGATGTGTGTTTGCACACACAAATTCCTTGAACATGTGTGCGCACGCATGCACGCACACGCACACGCACGCACGCACACACACACACACACACACAACGTTGAGTGCCCATTTGTGCATTGTCTCTCCATGTACACTCTTTGAGGAATATTTCAAGATACTACTACTTATCATATTATGTTGTGTTTGGGCTCGTTTGAATCAGGATAGTCTGCCATAACTTACAATATGTCATTCTCAATGTTATATATATGTTTTAGGGATGTTATAGGGAAATCTTGACAAAAAGACACCTGCTAATTATATTTATGTGTCAGAATTTCAAACACTTGAAAAAGCAACATAATAGATATTTAGATTTGCTTTTAGAGAATGTATCTTGTATATAAGTGTACTTGTTCACTTGTTCTTATTTCTGCCAGTGTAGTAAAGACAAAATATACTCTTATTCAAAATATATTCTCTAAAAGCAAGTCTAAATATCTTATATGTTTCTTCTCAGGTAAATTGATGTTGTTTTAAGGTGGCTATTTTTAGATTTTTTTTTAAATAGTTTAAATATCGTATTCAACATTCTCCAATAACAATTTTTTCTTCTTTAGTGTAGTTCCTAATGTAAATGTATGTAGTTTTAAAGGAATTTTAGATATTATGTTTGGGAAAAAAGCCAAAAAAAGACTAATCAAAAACTGTTGCCGTGTATAATGTGCTGACTACACTCTCACCTTTCTGTTCACTTCAATCATCTTTAACTCACAAAAACAAACTCTCTCCTTAACAGTGCTGCATATCGGTGATTTTCTTCACAATAAGATGCACACTGAGACACATACAGTATATGTTGATTCAATACGTCGCAAGTCATCACGTTATAATCTAGCTTGTCGATAACGTCAACTAATTGTTTCAGCCCTACTCCACAAGACCTCTGAAGGTGTTCTTGTGGTATCTGGCACTAAGACATTAGAACACCTTGAACTCTTTTTCATATTCCTCAAACCATTTCTGCACAATTTTTGCATGCATTATCCTGCTGAAAGAGGCCACTGCCATCAAGGAATACCATTGCTAGGAAGGGGTGTACCTGGTCTGCAACAATCTTTAGGTTGGTCATGTCAAAGTAACATTCACATGAAAGCCAGGACCCCAGCAGAACATTGCCCAGAGCATCACACTGCCTCTGCCTGCCTTCTTCCCATCAGCCTATCCTGCTACCATCTCTTCCCCAGGTAAACGATGCACACGCACCCGGCCGTCCACATGATCTAAAAGAAAATGTGATTCATCACCTTCTTCCATTGCTCCATAGTCCAGTTCTGACGCTCATGTGCCCATAGTAGGCACTTTCGGCGGTGGACAGGGGTCAGCATGGGCACTCTGACCGGTCTGCGGCTAAGCAGCAACCTACAATGCACTGTGTGTTCACTTTTCTATCATGGCCAACATTACATATTTCAGCAATTTGTGCTACAGTAGCTTGTAACGGTCTCCAAAAAAATAACTTAGGAGGCAAACTACAAAATAATTTTAAGGGAGGGACCCACCGACCAGATTTGCAATCAACACTTGTGATATAACTCATTCATATAAACTTCACAACACATATAAGCCAAAATATAGTTTTTAAAGTTTATATGAAAAAGAAACAAAAATATCTGCATTGACAAAACAAAAACAAAAAACGACTTCTCTCCTCTTTCCTGGCTTTACACAAGAGGAGGAATGCAACAGAGCCCCCTAGTGCATGGTAGTGGCATTACACTTAAAAACCACAGTAACCAAATTCTGGGTGGTTACAAGCTCTAATGTGGTATCAGATCATACGGGCTAGCCTTTGACTTCCATGTGCATTAATGAGCCTTGGGCGCCCATGACTCTGATGCCGGTTCACCAGTTGTCCTTCCTTGAAGTACTTTGGTAGGTACTACACACTGTATACTGGGAACACCCCACAAGACCTGCCATTTTGGAGATGCTCTGACCTAGTCGTCTAGCCATCACACTTTGGCCCATGTCAAAGTCGCTCTGATCCATACGCTTGCCCATTTTACCTGCTTCCAACACATGAAATTCAAGAACTGACTGTTCACTTGCTGCCTAATATATCCCACCCTTTGAAAAAATACATGTTATTCACTTCATCTGTCAGTGGTTTTAATGTTGTGGCTGATTAGTCATTTATTTAAGTCTCACTAAAAATGAACTCTCCTGTCAAACGCAGAAGAAGAGTATCTTGGGAAAACGATATGCTGTCAGATGAGATCCTGTCAAGCAATTTGCACATATGTGATTATTCAAATTTTATTTTAATAACTTAAGCCATGGCTATAATTTGAAATACCTTTCAGACACAGGTCTCCTTTTTGCATGATTTCAGCTGGAGAAACCGCACAAGCATGCAGTATCTGGGGATAAAATGCTATTTCACAATGTCATTATTACTCTCGCATCACAAAACCATCTCATCAGGTAAGATGAATCAATATGTTATGTCCATTTATTCAGTTAGTAGATGTGAAATAAACGTGATAATGCACAGTCAGAAAGTTGTACCCCAACAGGGTAGTGGAGGGGTCTTGTATCATCCTGAAAGGGTTTAGGGTTTAACACCCAGCTGACTATACATTATCCTGCTTATTGCAAGTCTACAAACTAAATAAATGGACATAGAGTATTGATTTGCATTGAAATTACATAATTATGTGAAAATAAATCGCTGAACAGCTGAAATCCACCTCTTCCATACATCAGTTTTTTTTGGGTTGAAATTCTGCTTATTTGTAAAAAGTGGTTGTCTGACTGCTTATTATGAAGCTTATAACAAGACTACTTGCCTATTAAATAAATAAATGGACATGAAACATTGATTTGAAAGTTGAAATTATTTTATTAGCTTACCACACAAACTTATTAGATATCACACAATGATCCGAAAAACAGGAAAGATGACCAGCAATCATAGATATCAGACTGCTAGATGGTGTTAGAATCAGAATTTATTACTCTAGACTGCCATGTAATATTATGCGATAACATTCGGTTGACTACATTATCCTAACAAAAATGACAAAGAAATCATTGAATGGGCAGAGATATTACACAACTATGACTCATAAAAAGTATTAGACTACTGATTAATTGAAGCATTACATTTTGAAATTGCTAACAGTTGTGCACTTCATTATGTGCCACACATCCTCAAATGGAGACAGGTCAGGACTGCAGGCAGACCCATGTAGCACCCGCGTTCTCTGCTTACACAGCCATGCACTTGTAATCTGGGCAGTATGTGCTTTGTCGTTTTTCTGTTGGAAAATGCAGGGACATCCCTGGAAATGAATGTCTGAATGGCAGCATATGCTGCTCCAAAAAGTGTACATATCTTTCTGCATTAATGGTGCCCTCACAGATGTGCAAGTTACTCATGCCATGGGCACTGACACATTCCCATACCATGACAGACACTGGCTTTTAGACCTGACGCTGATAACAGCTTGGATGGTTCTTTTCATCTTTCGCACAGAGAACAAAAAATATGGACTCTCCAGGCACACAACACAGTTCCACTGTTCTACTTTAATCACAGATGACACTGAGCCCAGAGAAGTCGCCAGCGCTTCTGGACAGTGTTGATGTATGGCTTCTCCTTTACAAGTCTTAAATTGCATCCATAGTTGCAGCGGCAAATGGTATTGACTGACAAAAGTTTATCAGAGTATTCCCAAGCACATGCAATGACATGCATTACAGACGAAGTTTTTTAAGACAGCGATGTCTGAGGGATCGGAAATCAAGCACATTTAGAAGTGGTTTACTCTCCCGTTCCTGTTAGGGTTTCCAATCAATTCTCCCCACACAGTGATACACCCACTGAGATCATGTTGAAAGAGCCCTTGTTATTGTCTCAGAGTCTTAATAATAATATTATTTGACTAACTGGGGCCCAGGTCAGGAAGCAGACAAACTGGTTAATCCGAACATCTGCTAGCTGCCTTGAGATGTC
Organism: Xyrauchen texanus; assembly: GCF_025860055.1. Taxonomy (NCBI): domain Eukaryota; kingdom Metazoa; phylum Chordata; class Actinopteri; order Cypriniformes; family Catostomidae; genus Xyrauchen; species Xyrauchen texanus. The sequence goes on along the minus strand of NC_068286.1, from coordinate 1,457,460 downwards.
ACACAGGTCACGTAAACTACAACACATAGACTGTATCACCTAGATATCTCATAGAGACTGTGTCTGTTCCCCGAACTACGAAACACAATACCCTCACTAAATCATTTAGAAAAAATTTGATTAAGGGCAAACTTGAACAAAACAAACAAATTAAAAATACACATCATATAAAAATAGGGCTACTAAACATTAGATCTCTTTCTACCAAAGCACTATTTGTTAATAAATGATTACCCAGAAGAACTTGATGAAATAACAAAAAATATAAACGCAGTCTTCTCTAGCACTCTTGTCGCCCCACTTCAATTAAAGAAATAAGCCCTGCACCATGGTACATTGATCACACTCATGCTCTCAAGAGAGCAGCTCGGAAAATGGAGCGCATGTGGAAAAATACAAAATTAGAAATATTTCGTGGTGCATGGAAGGATAGTGTCTGTAACTACAGACAGGCACTCAAAGCTGCCAGGTCAGCATATTTTAGTAAACTCATAGAAAATAACCACAACAATCCTAGATGTTTATTTAGTACTGTGGCTAAATTGGTAAGGAATAAAGCCTCAACAGAACCAGATATTATGTTGCAGCCCAAGAGTAATGACTTCATGAATTTCTTTACAGTTAAAATTGAAATAATCAGAAATAAATTTGGAATTATGCAATCATCTGTCATCGCACCTCAGAACAGTGTCTAGTAATTTTCCACATGTGCAACTTCAATCTTTCTCTGTCATCGGTCATGAAGGGCTAACAAAACTTATCGAAACATCAAAAGCCACAACATGTTTGTTAGATCCTATACCAACTAAGCTCTTAAAAGAGGTATCTCCTGTCATTTCAGAACCTCTTCTTAATATCATTAACTCCTCGCTATGCTTAGGACATGTCCCAATAAACTTTAAAATGGCAGTTATCAAACCGCTTAAGCCACAACTTGATCCTGGAGAACTGGATAATTATAGACCGATTTTAAATCTCCCATTTATGTCAAAAATACTAGAAAAGGGAGTATCCTCCCAAATATGTTAATTTCTACAGAGAAATAGTATTTCGAAAAATAGAAGAATTTCAGTCAGGATTTAGGCCTAATTTACAGTACAGAGACTGCAATTATCAGAGTTACAAATGACTTGCTCTTGTAATCTGATCCCGGCTGCATTTCTCTTTTAGTGCTTTTAGATCTTAATGCTGCATTCGACACGATAGATCACGACATTCTCTTAAATAGGCTAGAGAATTATGTTAGCAACTGTGGAGTTGCATTAGCATGGTTTAGGTCATATTTAGCTGACCGCTACCACTTTTTCTATGTAAATGAGGAATTGTCAAACCAAAGAAAAGTAAAATATGGTGTGCCACAGGGATCAGTTTTAGGGCTTCTGCTTTTCTCCATGTATATGCTTCCCCTGGGAGATATTATCAGGAATCGTGGAATAAGTTTCCACTGCTATGCCGACAATACACAACTTTATATTTCTTCAAAACCTGATGAGATTTCACAATTCTCGAAATTAGCAGAGTGTATCAATGAAATAAAAGATTGGATGGCCAGACATTTCCTTCTACTCAATTCTTACAAAACAGAGGTTCTAATTATTGGACCAAAAAACTCTAAAAATAAGCCACTACAATCTATTTTGACTCTTGATGGATGTACCGTTACATCATCTTCAACAGTGAAGAACTTATGTGTTATATTTGATACCAATCTGTCTTTTGAAAATCAAATTACCAATGTTTGTAGAACAGCATTCTTCCACCTAAGAAATATTACTAAATTACAGCACATGCAATCTGTTGCGGATGCTGAAAAACTAAATCATTGGTTCAAAATGCAGCAGCCACTACCAGTATTAGCCAATACTAACGACAACCAAGAAATATGATCATATTAGCCCCATTTTATCATCGTTACATTGAATACCTGATTAATTCTGAATTCATTTTAAAATTCTGTTAACTACATTCAAAGCTTTGAATGGTCTCCGCAGTACTTAAGTGACATTCTACCACTTTTTATTCCATCACGTTCATTACGATCACTAAATTCTGGCCTGTTAATAGTTCCTAGAATATCAATATCCACAAAAGGAGGAAGATCCTTTTCATATTTGGCTCCTAAACTATGGAATAGTCTCCCAAACACTGTTCGAGATGCAGACACACTCTCTCAGTTTAAGTCTAGACTAAAGACATACACCTAATTTATCCTCCAACCCACAATTAGGCTGCTTTAGTTTAGTCTGCCGGAACCAGAAATATTGATCATGATTTATATCTCTGCAATAAATTGAATGGCATCTATGCTTATTTTATTTTATTTGTTTCCCTGTCTCAACCTCGGGACTCCTATCCTGAGGTCACCAGAACCGGCTGGATCCAGCACCATTCCTGCTTCATGTTGGACTCCACTGCTTCATGTCGCAGAATGATGATGACTAAATGCAGCCGGTGCCAAACATCACTTCAGTCTATTATGATGGACTTCAGAGGATGAACTGATGCCATCTCCATCCATAAGACATGGGATACTTCATATGCCATTGTCTGAACCTTGGATTTAGGATGGAACACACCGAACCTCAACGAAATTACCGGCATGTTCAACTGTGTTTCACATCCCTGATCTCTGCCTGCATCACCTCGGTCTATTGATTGACTACGATCTTGAAATGGAATACATAAACTAACAATTGCCAACAAAAGCTTCATCAGCCAATTAACAAGGACAATTGCATCTATGTGAACTTCTGCAGTTAATCCAGGTTGAACTTCAAAGACATTAATCATTAATCTTACAGTTCAAACACGATCAATGTTTAAACACTGACCCTTAACACTTACTTATTTTAATAATTTTAACGCATGACTTTAACTATAAATAAGAAATATTTACATTATATTCATGATGTTAGCCAGAGGGGAACTGGCCCCCACAGTGAGTCTGGTTTAGGGTTAGGGTGGGGTTAGTCAGAGGGGAACTGGCCCCCACAGTGAGTCTGGTTTAGGGTTAGGGTGGGGTTAGTCAGAGGGGAACTGGCCCCACAGTGAGTCTGGTTTCTCCCAAGGTTATTTTTCTCCATTAATCCACATCTTATGGAGTTTTGTGTTCCTCGCCACAGTCGCCTTCAGCTGCTCACTGGGGTTATTAATACAATTGTTATTGAATTACTTATTTTGAAACATGATTACAATCATATTTTATCTAATTACACAATGATGATTCATCGACATTATAGACAATACAGTTTTATCGTCTGTTAATTCTGATCTTCTGTAAAGCTGCTTTGAAACGATGTGTGTTGTGAAAGGCGCTATACAAATAAAATTGACATGAATTGACTTTCCATTTACACACAGAGATTTGACTGAATTCCTTGAATCATTTAACTATATTGTGCACTATAGAGGGTGAAATGCACAAAATTCTTCCAATTTGTCTTTGGGGAATGTTGTTCTCAAAACGCTGGATTATTTGCTGATGATCTGTTGACAAGTCTCGAATGATCCTTGCTCTTGAAGGACTAGGCTTTTTGAGGCTCCTTACATACTTTGCCACACCTGTTAACATCACCCATTTCACATTACCTTCTTATTTCAACAGCAGATTTTTAATTGACCTAAATTGCCCGTCCCAACTTATTTGGTTAATTCCCTATAATTATTCTATATCTTCAGCATGTTTCTTTTGATGAGCATTAAAACTCGTTAAATAAGCAAATCTCTCCCAGCAGATGGAGCAGCTGTAAGGTTTCTCTCCTGTATGCACTCTCTGATGGGTTTTCATGACATATTGGTAGGCAAAAGATTTGTCACACAGAGTGCATTTGTAAAGTCTTTCTCCGTTATGTGTTTTCTGATGCTTTACAAAGGTATCGTGTCGACTGAAACTCTTCCCACAATCGCTACAGTTATAAGGCTTTTCTCCCGTGTGCACTCTCTGATGAATGGTCAACTTTCCTGAAGTATAAAATCTCTTTCCACAGTGAGAGCAGAGGTAAGGTTTCTCTCCAGAGTGCCTTCTCTCATGGACTATCTGATCAGATCTTTTAAGGAAACGTTTATCACAGTATGAACATTGATAGCGTTTCTCCTCAGTGTGTATTTTCTGATGTGACTTTAGAGAATCTATTCGTGTAAATGTTTTCCCACATTCACTGCACTGATACGGCCTCTCTTTGGTGTGTACACGGACATGTGTCTTCAGATGGGGCTTGTGGTTGAATCTCTTCTCACAGTGAGGACACTTGTACGGTTTCTCTCCTGTGTGTGTTCTCTCATGAGCAACAAGAACTCCTTTAGTTCTAAAACACTTGTCACACTCACTGCATCGAAAAGGCTTTTTATCACTGTGTATCTTCACGTGAGCCTTTAGAACAGAATGAATAAAGAAAACCTTCCCGCACTGATCACAGTGGAACTCCTTTTCTCTCTGGACCTCTTTCTTTACACTCTGGATTTCCTTCTTTACTCTGTGCACTTTTGAATGAAGTTTCTTCTCAATCAAGGAAGAAAAGCTGCTCCCACATCTCCTGCATTTAAAAATGTTCTGCTCTGTGTGTTTTCTCTCATGTCTTGCCAAGAGTCCCTTTGAGCTGAATGTCTTCTCACAGGTGATGCAGGAAATACTCTGTTCTGTAAGATGCTTTTTTGACGTAGATGTTTCTCCATCTGATAATGAACCACTGCTTGCATCTGAAAGGAACATGACAGTAAAAGATAGTAATTTTCATTCATACTATTTATAATAATCACTATAAAAACAGGGGTTTTAGAAAGTGTTTAAAGACCAAAGCTAGGAACGTAGATGGTTAACAAATTAAAAAGCATTAATAATTTGTTATAATTCTTAGCAGGAAACAGATGGGAGTGCGTACTCCAGGTAGGGAATGAGGTTTTGCCCCAAGTGAAGGAGTTCAAGTACCTCGGGGTCTTGTTCACGAGTGAGGGGACAATGGAGCGGGAGGATGGCCGGAGAATCGGGGCAGCAGGGGCGGTATTGCACTCGCTCTATCGCACCATTGTCACGAAAAGAGAGCTGAGCCGCAAGGCAAAGCTCTCGATCTACCAGTCAATTTTTGTTCCTACCCTCACCTATGGTCATGAAGGTTGGGTCATGACCGAAAGAACTATGTCGCGAGTACAAGCGGCTGAAATGGGCTTCCTCAGAAGGGTGGCGGGCTTCTCCCTTAGAGATAGGGTGAGGAGCTCAGTCATCCGTGAGGAGCTCGGAGTAGAGCCGCTGCTCCTTTGCGTCGAAAGGAGTCAGTTGAGGTGGTTTGTGCATCTGGTAAGGATGCCCCCTGGGCGCCTCCATAGGGAGGTGTTTCAGGCACGTCCAGCTGGGAGGAGGTCTCGGGGAAGACCCAGGACTAGGTGGAGAGATTACATCTCCACACTGGCCTGGGAACGCCTCGGGGTCCCCCAGTCAGAGCTGGTTAATGTGGCTCGGGATAGGGAAGTTTGGGGCCCCCTGCTGGAGCAGCTGCCCCCGCGACCCGACTTCGGATAAGCGGTTGAAGATGGATGGATGGATGGATAATAATTTGTTCGACTAATCATATCGATAAAAAGGAACCAATAGGCTAATTAAAGACACAACAGAGAGGTAATTCTATGGGGTTATGTACACACGAGGGCGCTGTTCACATGTGCACCTCTGTCTTCCTCTCAGTCTAAATGACAAGGAAATAAAAAATTGGCCACACGTGATGGAACATAATGAAGAGCCTCATCACCGCTGCCTTTAAAAACTGAGAGTGCCTCTCCTCGGGAGACTGGCATCTTCATAGGTCCAGGAACAGTGCGGGCAGGGTCTGGCGCGAGATCGATGCATCACCGGACCCGCACACTGCACCCCCGGTGCAAATCAGGTGCAATGCTGGAGGATTGGAGCATGCATCGCGGCTGACGGGCAGGATTCTGGACTGCATCGAAGAAGCTGCCTCCCCTTATGCTCCAGGCAAAGGAATGGGAACACGTTGTGGCCACTGGACAACGGCCATTACACCTGAACCTTACCCCCTCTGCACTACCTTCTTTCACTTTACACAGATCCACTCATCTCCGCACACGGACCATCGCCATGAACTCTCTCTACCAACACTTTTTATTATTTTATTTTTATTTTCTGCCCTATACTCCCCAATACGCTCCAAGTCCTTGTGGTGGCGTAGTGACTAGCCTCAATCCGGGTGGCAGAGGACGAATCTTAGTTGCCTCCACGTCTGAGACCATCAACCCGCTCTACCACCTGAGCCACAGCCACCCCGATCAACAACACCAATGGAGAACGCCGGGATTGGAGCTACACTCTTGTTTGTTTAGGGCTGTTTTATACGACTGTAGCTGCATCAGAAAATGTAGGCAGCGGCCTAATCAGTTAATGGTTTAAACAACAGTGGTTTTGGATGCGAGGATCTCATGGAAAGTAAGAAAACTGGTCTCTGAACAGACTGAGCACTTTATTTCATCCTACCTCCTTATACAGCGTTAAAACTGCATTTTCTATTGTCAAAGCGGAAGCCAGTGTCATCAGGTAAGAGTTTAAACTTGCTGCGTGTGGTGTCCCTGAAGCCGAGTGAGAGACGAGGTTTCGAAAGTGCTCTTTGACCACACAGCACATACTGAAATTAAGCGGACAACGTGTTAAAAGTGCACTATAAACTTAAAAAAAAAAAAAAAAGAAAGCGAAAGTACCAGTCCAGGGGAAGGTGAGTAAAATAGGCTTAACCTGCGAAAAACCCTTTTTGGAACCTCTTAAAAGAGTGAAGCTTCCCCAACATTCACTCTCTGTTGGCAGTGTCTTCCATAAAACAGCCCCTTTGTGGTAAATACACATATCTTGGTGTGTTGTTCACCTCATTCAATATTCACCACAGTCATGGAAAGCATGTGATAAATAACATCAACTATTTAAATGGTTTGGTTTTCATTTTTGGGTAAACTATTACTTTAAAAAAAAATCCTTAAAGACTATTTTAACAGAAGGGGAAACATACCTGAAGGAATAAAATCCTCATCATCTTGACTGTCATGTTGAACAACATCCTCATCATCCTCCTCCTCATCTTCATGGTGATCATCATGCTGTTCCTCTGCTGTGGTTTCTACTCTCATCTCCATCAGGTTCCTGCAGTCCAGGAGCTTCACTGAACACATCTTCAATGGTATCTGCAGCATCTGCTGTTCTCCAGCGTTACAGACAGAAGCCAGAGACTCTGTGGAGGTTTGATCACCCTGATTACTGTCACACACACTCTCCTGAGCGTCAGTATAACAGAGTAAAGTGAGGCTGAGCTCTGAGTCCTGTGTGTCTCTGGATCTCTGATCTCTGACGCTCCACACTGAATCCTGACATTCTGTGGAGGTCCCATCAGTCACACACACTGAAGATTGACAGGAAACCTTCTCCAGCTCCTGACAAACACAACACAATCACTGTACTGACTCATCTGGACTCTTGATATATTGAACAGCTGTACAAACCTCTCCGTTCAGTGGATCTCCTCTTTCCCTCAGCTTTGCCTCCAGTAACGCCACCTCTTTCTTCAGCTGAGAGATTTCTGTCATCAAATCATCAATATCCAGCATGGACAGATCAGTTCCTACTGATTTACAGCACATCAAATCCACCTGCAAACTCATCTTCAACATCTCAACACAAAAACTCAATAAGACTCCTGAAACAGGATATTTAAAGCTCTTGTCAAAACAAAGAGAAAACGTTTGGTTTGCTGTCATGAAAGAGAGGAAATCATCAAGAATAGAAACAGAGAAGTGACAGAAATGTATTAAAGACGCAGCAGCTGAACATCTAAACAAACTGTGAGTTCTTCTTTCTTTCTTTAGTGAGTTTACCGGCGGACTAAAGAGCTTCAGAGCGACTCCTGCTGGACTGGAGTCACAACACAAGCAACATTCAGCAGATCTCAGAAACAGCTGCTGATTATTGATTGACAGGTAAAAACTTACACATTGAGTAGATAGAGATGCTGTAATCCACTCAAAACTGCTAAAGCACAAGGAAAAGTTTATTTGAATTGTTAAAAACAAAAAGGACTGATTTGCAAATCATATTCATCCAATGCTACATTGAAAACACTGCAACACATTTTTGTTTTGTTTTTTACCATGTGAATTGAATTGTTTGTTTTTATAAATATACACTATTTCAAATCAGATGATTGCAAAATACCTAAAAAAGTTGGGAAATTTGAGTGTTTACTATTGAGTAACTGTTTTTTCCTAATATCTCTTAAGCGTTTGAACACTTTCCTTCATTCTGCGATTATATCAAGGTCTATAGCGGTATAACATCACCTTGTTATTTCAAGTCCATAATTGCCCCGTCTCAACTGTGGAACATGTTGCAATTATCTTGGTACTTTTGCACAGGACGGTGTATATCTATGTGTATTCAGAACTGTGCAAATGTTTTAGGCACTTGTGAAAAATGTTGCATAGTGATGATGTCTTCAAAAATAATGACATAAATAGTTTTCATTTATCAATTAACATCATAGAAAGTCCAGTAAACATTAAAAAAGCTAAATCAATATTTGTTGTGACCACCTTTGCATTTTAAACAGTCCCAATTATCCGAGGTTCACCTGGACAGAGTTTTTCTTGGTTGTCGGCAGATCGGATGTTCAAGCTTCTTGGAGAATTCGTCACAGTTCTTCTATATCTGCTGTCTCAATTCTGTCTCTTTATGTAATCTCAGACTGACAGTGTTCAGTGGGGAGTTTTGTGGGGGTCATGACATCTGTTGCAGGCTCCCTGTTCTTCTATTCTAATCTTTTCTATTTGCAAAAGTAATGTTTGGAAGTCTAAATGGTATATTTCCTATTGACACATTAAAGCTGAAGTAAATAACCATCTTAAGACAAAAGCTTTTGTGAATCATCTTATGCAACTAAAACTTTTGCACAGAACTGTGTATATATGTGTGTATATATATATATATATATATATATATATATATATATATATATATATATACATACATACATATACATACACATACATACACACACACACATACTTATTAAATAACTATTAAATACAGTAAAACCTCAAAAAAAATTATTGTTTTAGTGCTTCAAATATAGACAGTATTAATATAATTCACAAATCACTGCTTTTTGTTTTCCATACTGTCCCAATTTGTTTATAATTGGGGGTTATTTATATAAACATTAGACAACTGATTTCTGTTATTGATACTACTACAACTAATAAAAATGTATTTTGTTGATGAAACCATTTTTAAGCAATTCTAGAAGCCCTGTTGTGTCAAGTCAAGCTTTTTATTGACATGAAACAAGTTCAACAAGATTCGTTCTCCCATTTCTTACGGAGTGAAGAAATCTTAAATTTGGGAACCTCTGGATTACAACATCCATGTTAACATGAACATATGAATCCTCAGCCAAATCAAATATGTGTATATTCAACTTAAAATGTACTGGTGGTTTGTTAACCTCCCAAGAGACAGCTGTGTGCAAATAGTTTTCCCAAAAATCAATCTCCAGATATGTGGACAGCGGGACTAAGTTGTGAAATTTTAAGTAATACCAAGATATAGAAAGTTTTTTTATTTTCCATCAATAGTTTGAAACCAGGAGAGTTGGCTATTCATGTTGAGACGTTATAGACATTACAGCTGATTTTCTAACAAGTTGAATGACTTCTTATTCAAATTAATGACCAGCATCATCAAATCACTGCCAACCATGTTAAAATAAATTCTGAATCTATGTACTTATTATGAGCAGCTGTGGCTCAGTTGGTAGAGTGGGTTGTCCACTAATCGCAGGGTTGGTGGTTCGATTCCTGGCCCACGTGACTCCACATGCCGAAGTGTCCTTGGGCAAGACACTGCACCACAAGTTCCTCCCAATGGCAGGCTAGCACCTTGCATGGCAGCTCGGCTGTATGAATGTGTGTGTGAATGGGTCACATTGTAAAGTGCTTTGAATATGGTTAAAAAGGCGCTATATAAGTGCAAACCATTTACCATTATCATTGTCCCATGTGTGTCAAACATGTTGAGTGATCCAAATATCATCTGCAGCCTGAAGCTGAACTTTTGATCAGATTTTAGGAGTGAATGCACTAAGCTGTATAGGAAAACTATAGGATGCACCCTTGCTCTCTATTTTGTTTTTGTAATTAAATTTTTTTTTATTGGTTCATATATAGACCATAAAGAAAAACCCAACTCATATACAACGAATCAACATTTCAGATTCAAAGCCCACTAATATCCCTCCCCATTCACCAACCCCACCCTGACCCCCAACGAACACCCCTTTGGTCCCACATATTAACACACAACCAAAAAAACAAAAAAAAACAAACAGAAAATATAATAAACATACTTAATTAAACTAAACTCTCCACATCCCATCCCGGAGAGTCCCCCCAAAAAAACTAAATAATTGCCCCATTTCCTAACAAATAATTCCCAAAAACCCAGCCTTCTACTTACCACTTCCTCAAAAGCAGCCACCCTCCCCATTTCCACACACCACTCCGAAAAAAAGGCGCTCCATCCAACTTCCATCCCCTTAAAATTATTTGCCTGCTGATCATGAGACTGGTCAGAACCCAATTTTTAATGTTAGTTTCCCACAAATTCATGACCACCCATCACCCAAAATGCAAAGTCTGGGACAAAGTCAAATTTGAGTGCTCAAAATGTCAACTCTCAAACTCTGAACTTTCAACCAAAATTCTTGAATCTTAGCACACACCCCAAAAACATGGGTTGTGTCTCCAACTTCTGATTGTCATTGCCAGCAGGTGGGTGTGTCTTTAAGACCAAGCCTATATAACCTACAGGGGGTCCAACAGAATCTATGTAAAATCTTGAATTGCATATGGTGCACCCTTGCATCTCTAGATGCAGACTTGATGTTTTTAGGATCCTAGTCCACACTCCCTCCTCCAATACCAAGAATAAATCTTTCTCCCATAATCTCTTGAGAGAAGTTGAAGCTCTGCCCCCAGACTCTGAATTAGCAGTGAGTAATACAATGACTCATGACCTTCTCCAAAAGCAGTAATCACCTCTCTCAGAATATCTGATGCTTTAGGGGAGTGTATGCTACTCCCCAAAATATTACAGAGCAGGTGGCGCAGCTGTAGATACCTATAAAACTGAGATCTGGGAATCCCAAAATGTTAAACCAAATTACCAAAAGATCTCAACACTCCACTCTCATATTGGTCACAGAGTATAGTAACCCCCCTCACAATCCACTCTGACCAGCAGAAACGGGACCTTTCAATACATAAATGTTACAAAATAATACATAAACACCTTTCAATTTAGAGTTCAGCCATATGCTCGAGGTATTTAAATAAATGTCCGAATTGAACACCCTTGCTCCCTATTTTGGTGTGGTGGTAGCGTAGTGGGCTAAAGCACATAACTGTTAATCAGAAGGTCACTGGTTGGATGCCCACAGCCACCACCATTGTGTCTTTAACTCCAAGACACTTAACTCCAGGTTGCTCCAGGGGGATTGTCCCTGTAATAAGTGCTCTGTAAGTCCCTTTGGATAAAAGCGTCTGCTAAATGCATAAATGTAAATATTTAGTGAATGACCTTCAGTGTGCTGTCTGTTGGCACTGGTCTCAGAACAGTTAGAAATGCACCTTATTTTTATCCTAACTCCATATTCAAACTCTGAAAAGCAACATTTTCCAGCTTTAGGATACATCCATCAATTCTCAATAATGCACAGTGAATGTAGGATTTTATGGAAAGTTAGCCCTATTGTCCATGTACCATTCATCTGCGCAGTGAGCAGGGCCGAAACACAACTCGCGTAAAGTGTTCTTCCGCAAAATTGCTTGCAATGTAAAGTTTCAACTACAGATGTCACTAGAGAGCACAAAAATCCACAGTGCAGCTTTAACTTATGTAGGGCTCCAGACTGCAACTAAAATGGTTGATTACGACAATTATTTAAAATCTAGTCGCCATTGGCAGTCGGGTTGTGGACGTTCATATGCGGTTTTGTCAGACATCATCTTGTGAGTTATTAAATACATCTTTAGAGCGAGCACCACCAGTGTGTCTCGAGTCACTTTTCACCCGTTCTGTTTCTGACGAGCTCGCTGCACCACGCACAACAAAAAACCCCAGTGCGAGAGAGTCAAACAAATGAATCTTTTGAACCAGGTCTTTTTCCATGAATCACCAATCAAGCATTTTAATCACCAATCAAGCAATCAACAATTTAATATACATATATGAGATCAAGCTTTTGACACTTAGGACAAATGAGGGACTTGTACACAACTACAACACAAGGCTCAAACATTCACTGATGCTAAAGAAGACAACACACTACTATATGCATACTATACTTTCTGTAAATATCGGTAATGTAGATTCTGATGAGCAGTACTAAATAAAAAAACTTTTCTCTCTTATATTTGTATAAACTATGAAAGGGGTGTGAACATTTATGAGACAAAAGGGGATGCAAACTTATCTTCTCAACTATATATACTGTTTATTAAACCTCCGATTAATGAGTTATCAGCTGTCTTCCTTTTCTTTGACTTTGTCTTGATTCTTTTTTTTTTCTTCCCATGTCTACCCAATTTGGAATGCCCAATTCCCAATGTGCTCTAAGTCCTCGAGGTGGCGTAGTGACTCTCCTCAATCCGGGTGGCGGATGACGAATCATAGTTGCCTCCGCATCCGAGATCATCAATCCGCGCATCTTATCATGTGGCTTGTTGAGCACGTTACCACGGAGACCTAGCTTGAGTGGAGGCTCTCGCTATTCACGCACAACTCACCACGCACCCCACCGAGAACCACATTATAGCGACCATGAGGAGGTTAACCTAATGTGACTCAACCCACCCTAGCAACAGGGCCAATTGGTTGCTTAGGAAGCCTGACTGGAGTCACTCAGCACGCCCTGGGATTCAAACTCACGACTCCAGGTGTGGTAGTCAGCGTCTTTACTTGCTGAGCTACCCAGGTCCCCTTTCTATCTTGTTTCTGATTTAAATCGAGCAATTCTTTGATTTGGCGGCTAAAAACAGCCATTTGGCTCCTTAATGTTATGACTTAGGAGCCAATGGCTCCTAAGTCATTATTTTGTCTGGAGCCCTGTAATGTTATTAGAACCATCCTGTTCACCCCAACACAACTATATTCAATGTATTCAAATCTCTCCATCTCTACTCACAATCCAACAAGACAGCTCAGCGTGATTCTGCCCCATACTGGCAGAGCTTACCATACTGATTCTGGAAAGGCTGAAAGAGTATGTTTTTCCACTGAGCATTGAAAACATTCTATGATGATTCTAGTTTTTTAGCATGTCTCTTTTGATGAGCATTAAAACTTGCTAAATAAGCAAATCTCTCCCCGCAGATAGGGCAGCTGTAAGGTTTCTCTCCTGTGTGCACTCTCTGATGGGTTTTCAGGACCTCTTGGTAGGCAAATGTTTTGTCACACAGAGTGCATTTGAAAGGTCTTTCTCCAGTATGTGTCCTCTGGTGCTTTTTTAAGGAATCATGCTGACTGAAATTCTTCCCACAAACGCTACAGTGATAAGGCTTTTCTCCCGTGTGCACTCTCAGATGAATTCTCAAATCACCTGGACCAGAAAATCTCTTACCACAGTGAGAGCAGAGATAAGGTTTCTCTCCAGTGTGCATTCTCTCATGGACTGTCAGCTGAGACTTATGACGGTAACGTTTATCACAGTGGGAGCATTGATAGGGTTTCTCCTCAGAGTGTGTTTTCTGATGCGATTGTAGACTATATGACTGCGTAAATGTTTTCCCACATTCGCCGCACTGATACGGCCGCTCTTTGGTGTGCACACGCAAGTGTTTCTTAAGTTGGGGTCCATGGCTGAATCCCTTCTCACACTGAGGACACTTGTATGGTTTCTCCCCCGTGTGTATTCTCTTATGAGCAACAAGACTTCCTTTCGTTGTGAAACACTTGTCACACTCACTGCATTGAAAAGGCTTTTCACCACTGTGTGACCTCATGTGAATTTGTAGAGTAGAAGGAGCTGAGAAAATCTTCCCGCACTGATCACAGTGGAGCCCCTCTCTTCTGTGCACTTCTGAATGAAGTTTCTTCTCTTCTTTGGTAGAAAAGCTGCACCCACATCTCCTACATTTGAAGAATTTCTTTTCAGTGCATCTTCTCTCGCGTCTCACTAAACGTGCCTGTGACACTCTTTTACCAGATGCTGTCAAACGCTGTTTTGATGTAGAAGCCGTTGCTCCATCAGAAGATGAATCACTGTTTACTACAAGGAACATGACAGTAAATAATAGTAAGATTGCAAATATTACACAAACTATTTATAATGAATGTGATGTGGTGTGGTTAGAGAGCAAGGATTGAGGTGGAGAAATATCCATCAGAATTAATAATATCCATCCATGTGTTTATCCTCACTTTAATGCATATTCTGTGACTTTAATTAGATAATAATGTGTTATAAATAGAAGTAAGGACATGCAAAAAGTGAAAACAAGACAAAATAAGTGAATTTGAAAACATCCCCCATATTGTGTTTTAGCCTGCCTGCCTATCTACGTATAATCCATCCATCCATCCATCTTTCTATCTACTTATCCATCTACAGCCGTGGCCAAAAGTAAAGTTTGTGTTTCACTAACTTTTCTGCTTCAGTTGTTGTGGTGTTGATTCACATTGTTTTTAGATAACTGTGAAAAGTGAACAGATGCATTTTATATAATTTCAAAAAGCTTCATTGGCCAAAAAAATGAACTTCATCACAAAAAACCAAATTTCACTGTGTTGTTTGGCCCTGGCACAAAATGAACAGCTAACTTAATTTCACTAATCATATCAGCAGCACCTGGGAAAGTGTGAATGAGTTCTAGTCAGGTGAAATCAGTCAATCATTCTGATTGGATTATAAGAGCATACTGATTGCTATAAAAGGAGGGAAGAAGTGCTTCCAATCATTGTGTTCTTGTTAGCAATGGTTACATATAAAGAAAGACGTGCAGCCATCATTGCTTTGCATCAAAATGTCCTCACATGCAAGGAAATTGCTGCAAAAAATATTGCACCTGAAATAACCATTTACCGGATCATCAAGAACTTCAAGGAGAGAGGTTTAACTGCAGTGAAGAAGGCTTCAGGACATCCCAGAGTGTCCATCAAGCGCCAGGACCGTCTCCTCCTGAGGAGTCCGCTATGGGATCGTGTCAGCACCAGTGCAGAGCTTGCTCAAGATTGGCAGCAGGTTGGTGTGAGTGCATCTGCTCACAGAGTGAGGTGAAGACTTTTGGACAATGGCCTTGTGTCAAGAAGGGCAGCAGAGAAGTCACTTCTCTCCAAGAAATACATCAAGGACAGACTGAAATTCTGCAGGATGTACAAGGATTGGACAGCAGAAGACTGGTGCAAAGATATTTTCTCAGATGAAGCCCCCTTCAGACTGTTTGGGACATCTGGAAAATTGATAGTCCGGAGAAGAAAAGGTGAACGCTACCATGAGTCCTGTGTCGTGCCAACAGTGAAGCATCCTGAGACCATCCATGTGTTGGGTTGCTTTTCATCACAGGGAGTGGGCTCTGTCACAATCCTTCCCAAAAACACTGCCATGAATAAAGAATGGTATCAAAACGTCCTGCAAGAGCAACTTCCCCCAACGATCCAGGAGCAATTTGGTGATGATCCGTGCATTTCCCAGCATGATGGAGCACCATGTCACCAGACAAGTGTGATAATGAAGTGGCTCGGAGATCATTACATTGAAATTTTGGATCTGTGGCCAGGCAACTCCCGGATCTTAATCCCATAGAGAACCTGTGGTCAATCCTCAAAAGAAGAGTGGACAAGCAGAAGCCCACAAATTGTGATCAATTCAGAGCACTAATAAGGCAAGAATGGACCATCAGTCAGGATTTGGCCCAGAAGCTGATATCCAGCATGCCAGAGTGAATTGCAGAGGTTATGAAGAACAAGGGTCAACACTGTAAATATTGACTCTTTGCATATATTGAATGTTTTTGCCAATAAAATCCTTTAAAACATATGAAATGCTTATCATTGTTTTCCAGTATACCACAGAAACATGTGAAAAAAATTATCTACAAATACTGAAGCAGCAATCTTTGCAAAACACAAAAATGATGTCACTGCCAATACTTTTGGCCACGGCATGGCTATTCCATTACAGTTACAATTCAAATAATTGGTAATTAGAAAACAGTTACATTCAAATGTATTTTGATTACTGAAGAGATTACTTTGCATTTTATTGTCATTTTTTTCATTTAATATTTATTAACATTTATAAATATAAATGATGCGATCCAAAGTGCATTTGAACAGCGGTGAAACACTTTCCTATTTTCTTTGATCTTAGAAAAAAATTCCCATTAAAAAATTTTCTTGATAATAATGTTTATATTGTTTTCCTGTAAAAATATCTCAAAATAATTTGTAATGCCCAATTCACACTACTTAGTAGGTCCTCGTGGTGGCGCGGATACTCACCTCAATCCGGATAGCTGAGGACAAGTAACAAATATTGTGTATAATGTTGCCTACGCTTCTGAGACCGTCAATCCGTGCATTTTATCACGTGACTCATGGTACATGACACCGCAGAGACTCACAGCATGTGGAGGCTCATGCTACTCTCTGTGATCCACACACAGCTCACCACACACCCCACTGAGAGCAAGAACCACTAATCAACACCACAAGAAGGTTACCCCATGTGACTCTACCCTCCTTAGCAACCGGGCCAATTTGTTTGCTTAGGAGACCTGACTGGAGTCACTCAGCACGCCCTGGATTCAAACTCACGACTCCAGGTGTGATAATCAGCGTCAATACTCGCTGAGATACCCAGACCCCCAATATCTAAAAATCCTTAAAACAAGATCTATTTGATTTATCTTCTTTTAAAAACAACACTGCATAAGATATTTCGTTTTTTCAGAGGATGTATTTTTAACATGTGTATTTTGTCTTACAGTACTGGCAGAGTTGACAAATCAAAACAAGTGAAAAAAATCTACCAGTGCTGAAGTATTTAGAATGTTACTGACCTTGAGTAACGGAATATGTTACCAATTACATTTTACAGCCTTTATTCTGTAATCTGTAGTGGAACACATTTCAAAAGTAACCCTCCCAATATGTATCTATCTCTCTGTCTATCCACATATATATTCATCTACCTACAGTGCATGCGGAAAGTATTCACAGCGCTTCACTTTTTCCACATTTTGTTATGTTACAGCCTTATTCCAAAATGTATTAAATTCATTATTTTCCTCAAAATTCTACAAACAATACCCCATAATGACAACGTGAAAGAAGTTTGTTTGAAATCTTTGCAAATGTATTAAAAATAAAAAAACACATGTACATAAGTATTCACAGCCTTTGCTCAATACTTTGTTGAAGCACCTTTGGCATCAATTACAGCCTCAAGTCTTTTTGTGTATGATGCTACAAGCTTGGCACACCTATTTTTGGGCAGTTTCTCCCATTCTTCTTTGCAGGACCTCTCAAGATCCATCAGGTTGGATGTGGAGCGTCGGTCCACAGCCATTTTCAGATCTCTCCAGAGATGTTCAATCGGGTTCAAGTCTGTGCTCTGGCTGGGCCACACAAGGACATTCACAGAGTTGTCCCGTAGCCACTCCTTTGTTATCTTTGCTGTGTGCTTAGCATTGTTGTCCTGTTGGAAGATGAACCTTCACCCCAGTCTGAGGTGCAGAGCGCTCTGAAGCATGTTTTCATCAAGGATGTCTCTGTACATTGCTGCATTCATCTTTCCCTCGATCCTGACTAGTCTCACAGTTCCTGCCACTGAAAAACATCCTGCCACCACCATGCTTCACTGTAGGGATGGTATTGGCCAGGTGACGAGCTGTGCCTGGTTTCCTCCAGACATAACACTTGCCATTCAGACCAAAGAGTTCAATCTTTGTTTCATCAGACCAGAGAATTTAGTTTCTCATGGTCTGAAAGTTCTTCAGGTGCCTTTTGGCAAACTCCAGGTGGGCTGTCATGTGATTTTACTGAGGAGTGGCTTCCATCTGGCCACTCTACCATACAGGCCTGATTGGTGGAGTGCTGCAGAGATGGTTGATCTTCTGGAAGGTTCTTCTCTCTCCACAGAGAAATGCTGGAGCTCTTTCAGAGTGACCATCGGGTTCTTGGTCACCTCCCTGACAAAGGCCCTTCTCCCCGGCTCAGTTTGGCCAGACGGCCAGCTCTAGGAAGAGTCCTGGTGGTTCCAAACTTTTCATTCCATTTACGGATGGAGGACACTGTGCTCATTGGGACCTTCAATGCTGCAGAAATTTTCCTGTGCCCTTCCCAAGACCTGTGCCTCGATACAATTCTGTCTTGGAGGTCTACAGACAATTCCTTGGACTTCATGGCTTGATTTGTGCTCTGACATGCACTGTTAACTGTGGGACCTTATATAGACAGGTGTGTGCCTTTCCAAATCATGTCCAATCCACTGAATTTACCACAGGTGGACTCCAATCAAGTTGTAGAAACATCTCAAGGATGATCAGTGGAAACAGGATGCACCTGAGCTCAATTTTGAGTGTCATACATTTTCAAAGATTTCAAACAAACTTCTTTCATGTTGTCATTATGGGGTATTGTTTGAAGAATTTTGAGGAAAATAATGAATTTAATCCATTTTGGAATAAGGCTGTAACATCACAAAATGTGGAAAAAGTGAAGCGCTGTGAATACTTTCCAGATGCACTGTACACACACATGTCCTTCACACTATCATCCACGTATCCACATATCTATCTAACTATGCATCTATCCATCCATTTATCAATATATCTACATATCTATCAATCTGTCTATCTACCTACGTATCTATCTATTTATTTATCTATATATGTCTTCAGTTCTATCATTTCGGCATTGTAAGAGAGCTTTATAATATAATTATTAATTATATTTTCATTAGGTTTCAACCTTGCATCAAATCATGTATATGAAAGCAAATATATACACTGGCGACCAAAAGTTTGGAATAATGTACAGATTTTGCGGTTTTGGAAGGAAATTGGTACTTTAACCAAAGTGGCATTCAACTGATCACAAAGTATAATCAGGACATTACTGATGTAAACAGCTCCATCATTATTTGAAAAAAATTTTTTTTAAAAAGTAATTTTTGATCAAATCTAGACAGTAGCATCACTCAAACATCTTATCCATGAGTAATTATGCTAAATTGATAATTTGATACTAGAAAATCACTTGCCATTATATCAAACACAGCCGAAAGCTATTTGGTTAATTAAATTAAGCTTAACATTGTCTTTGTGTTTGTTTTGAGTTGCCACAGTATGCTATAGACTGGAATGTCTTAAGGACAATATTAGGTAAAATGGAAACAGCTTTCTCTAGAAACTCGTCAGTCAATCATTGTTTTGAGGAATGAAGGCTATGAAATGCTTGAAATTGCCAAAAAAACTGAAGATTTCATACAAAGGTGTAACTACAGTCTTCAAAGATAAAGCACAACTGTCTCTAACAAGGACAGAAAGAGCTGTGGAAGACGTGCAAATAAACAAGAGGATAAGTACATCAGAGTCTCTAGTTTCAGACACCTCACATGTCCTCCGCTGACAGCTTCATTGAATTCTACCCGCTCAACACCAGTTTCATGTACAACAGTAAAGAGAAGACTCAGGAGGTCTTGTGGGAAGAACTGCAAAGAAAAGTCACTTTTGAAACAGAAAAAGAAAAGGTTTGAGTGGGCAAAGAAAAACAGACATTGGACAACAGATAATTGGAAAAGAGTGTTACGGATCTGAACCCCATTGAGCTTTTGTGGGATCAGCTAGACTGTGAGGTGTGTGAGAAGAGCCCGACAAGACAGTCACATCTATGGCAAGTGTTACAGGAAGTGTGGGGTGAAAGGTCAAGTGCTACAGGAAGTGTGGGGTGAAAGGTCAAGTGCTACAGCAAGTGTGGGGTGAAAGGGCAAGTGCTACAGGAAGTGTGGGTGAAAGGTCAAGTACTACAGGAAGTGTGGGGTGAAAGGTCACCTGAGTATCTGGACAAACTGACTGCTAGAATAACAAGGATCTGCAAAGCTGTCATTTCTGTACGTGGAGGATTTTTTGATGAGAACTCTTTGAAGTAGTTTAAGACGTTCTGAAATTCATTTTCAAATTGTAATAGTAATTTTTCACGTGATTAATATATTGTGATCATTTGAATGCCACAGTGATGATGATGATGATGATGATGATGGACCCTTCTTGGTTTTCTTTATATCTTTTTAGTTTTCGGTTGCATTATGCTTACATATTGTCAAAAGACTTGGGAATAAAAACAAAAATGTACCAGCCAGTGGCAATACATTCTCCAATGTGTCTGTAGAGGGATGAGAACACATGACATTAAATTAATAAATGTACCTGAAAGAATAAAATACACATCCTCATCATGATTTTCATTGTAATCAGTGTGTTGTTCCTCTGCTTTGGTTTCTTCTGTCATCTCCATCAGCTCAGAAGCCAGAGACTCTGTGGAGGTTTGATCACCCTGATTACTGTCACACACACTCTCCTGAGCGTCAGTATAACAGAGTAAAGTGAGGCTGAGCTCTGAGTCCTGTGTGTCTCTGGATCTCTGATCTCTGACGCTCCACACTGAATCCTGACATTCTGTGGAGGTCCCATCAGTCACACACACTGAAGATTGACAGGAAACCTTCTCCAGCTCCTGACAAACACAACACAATCACTGTACTGACTCATCTGGACTCTTGATATATTTAAGAGTAGTAGTGGTGATTTTGTTTAATTTCAGTGAAGACTTTTGAATCTGTTCACCAAAATTATTTGTTCATATCCGTTCACCTGTAGATGGTGCCAAATAACTGTTTAAGTAATAGAGCGCAACGGTCTGGTTCCGAAAGTAAAAATCCCATTCATTTATCCCACAGACAAATTGATTTTCAACTTATAAACCATTAAAGGCAGACCTACCAGAGACGTCTTATAGCAACTCGACTGATAAACAATGCTGCAACACTAGCATTTGTGCTAAAGGTGTACGATTATCAAAAGCGTATAATTTACCACGTTTTATACACCCACTTTAGATAATCGTGCATCTCAGCGAAGTTGAAAGTTTCCGACCTCAAGTGGCATTCCATTGCAATTTTCCTAGTAGGAAGTTGGAAAATCCCACATTTCAAGTTGAATGGAACATAGCATCAGAGCGAACGTCCACTCCCATGATGCACACTGAATGATGTAATCGAGTCGGTATCTCTTCAACCTTAAACTACTCATCTATTTGAGCATATTGGAATATTTTGCAATCAACATAAATTATTTTGTTTCTATACATTTATTCAACAGCCTAAAATCAATAAATGTACACATTTCTATTGTTTTTTAATTCGATGGCATCATTCGCAATGCTTAATGGGATTGCAGTTTGTGACAGTTGACTGTACTAAAATAGTGTAACAAAGCAGTCCGTATTTGCTTGCGGGCAGAAAAGTATATTTTGAAAGACGATATCAAATCTGGAATGCAGAAAAATGAAGGCCTATAGACTCTGTAATGTTCAAATCATAATGTCTTAAAGACGGCCGTAAGGCAAAGTCTTCCAGATTAAACTGCCTCATGAAAGACAGAAAGTACTTGCCCCTGTACCTTTGTATTTTGTCCGATTTTCAAATAATTTTTGGCATCAAAACAAATTTTGTGATGTTGTGATTCACCTTGGAGCTGTTTGATTTGGTTCATGGCTTAAAACTCTTTTATGAAGGATTTTATTGAAAGTCTGTGGAAGAAATGAATTGAGAAAATACTTCCAGAACACAGATGCTGAATTAGTGGGCGGGGCAGGCATTTGCGAGCAGAACGAGTCTAATTGTACTTGATTAAAATGTGCATATCAACAGTTCTACAAAATGACCTCAGCACTGCAGTGTGTTTTATTCATTCAGTGAACAAGAAATACAAGTCAGAGAGTGTATAGAGGTGAAAGAGTATGATTTGTTCACTTATCCCTTGTGCATCAATTACAAAAAAGGGACAAAATCCTTTTGTCCTTAGGACAAAAATGCCCACGTCAAAATACTGCCATAATAATATTATATATTCATATTATTTTCCACTTTCAATTAGTTAATTTTTTTAATCAACATCAGTCCTGATCATAACTACCAAATATTCATTTATTTTCAGGATTTGAACACTTTAAATGTCACTGTTGTTTATGAATAATAATAATAATAATTTCCGTATTCTAAATACTAATTATTATTATTTTTATTCTAACAGTCTGGGATAGGTCAATGTTTAGCAACACCACTGATTTTGATGCATTATTATTTTTTGTGCAGTGTCAGATTAAATAGAACAAAAAATGTCCGCGTATTGCAGTTTTGATGGGTCTCAATGGGGGACATTTTTGTCCTGATGGTTCTGAGTGTAACTATTTGGTGTACACAGAGTATTATAGATGTATTATAGAAACTGGGGTTGAAATGTCAAAATAACCCCAAAAAATACACATCTTTGGCAAAAATGTATGCCGTTGGCATTAACACTAAAATGACAAGACAAAAACGTTCCGAATGTCGCAACATGAATATTTAACAGCTGTACAAACCTCTCCGTTCAGTGGATCTCCTCTTTCCCTCAGCTTTGCCTCCAGTAACGCCACCTCTTTCTTCAGCTGAGAGATTTCTGTCATCAAATCATCAATATCCAGCATGGACAGATCAGTTCCTACTGATTTACAGCACATCAGATCCACCTGCAAACTCATCTTCAACATCTCAACACAAAAACTCAATAAGACTCCTGAAACAGGATATTTAAAGCTCTTGTCAAAACAAAGAGAAAACGTTTGGTTTGCTGTCATGAAAGAGAGGAAATCATCAAGAATAGAAACAGAGAAGTGACAGAAATGTATTAAAGACGAAGCAGCTGAACATCTAAACAAACTGTGAGTTCTTCTTTCTTTCTTTAGTGAGTTTACCGGCGGACTAAAGAGCTTCAGAGCGACTCCTGCTGGACTGGAGTCACAACACAAGCAACATTCAGCAGGAGGATTTCATTAAATAAATGACCACGGGCCCAGGGGTGCCCAGGCAAAGGTCTATGTTTGAACCTTAAAGGGATCAAGTACAAGTATTTACATGATAAACACATTTATTGTTATCATTAAAACACATTTCAACTTGTCATCTGATTCTGATACCCCATCCCCCCGCTGTTATTGTGAAAAAGGTGCGGTCGAAACACTTGGTCAGTCAGATGTGTGGAACACACACGATAAGCATTGTGCAGCTAATGTAAAGCAGGGAGTGACTAGAGAGTCAAAATACCTCACCAAAGGCTAAAATCAGGGGTAGAAATAGAAAAGAGAGCAAACAGAGAGCAAAAGTGAACGAAAGAAGCAGAGAGGCGATAGTCAATTTTTTGCCAAGCATGAAGCACCAGGTATGATAAGCCAAGCTGAACGTGGCAGGAGCTAGTGTAGCAATTAAAACTTCAGCTAGCTAGCTTAACCTTTAAATAACGTTAGCATGTTCACTTAACTAGATAAGAAAATGTCCTTAAAAGTGGGATGGGTACCAAAACCTGGTATTAAATGGGCCCCGAAGCTAAATTATTAAAAACTGTAGTATCAGTAGGTCCTTTTTAACGCTTTGGTGTAATTTATAATCACGCTGCTGCAGCCTCTTTTCTCTCTTTCAGGGCTGTGCTCCACATACACACACACTAAGGTGACTAGATCCCAACAAACCAAATGTGGGACAAAGAGCAGGCTATGTTTGTGTGGGACAATGTGGGACGCATTACCAATGCTGAGATGTCTACATTTTTTATATGATGACTGTCTAAATAAAAAAAATAAAACATCGCAATTTTTTCCGGCTCTATATAGGACGAGGGGCAGCAAAGATGGTGACAGGTCCACCTGCACTTGACCCACGTTTGTGCAGTTTCATTGACATCAAACACAGCCCCTTGATGACAGCCTTCCCTGCTTTCTTCACAGCCATTGGATACAATAATTTTATTGAAATTTTAGATTGGATTCCAGTGAGATATTATTGAGTTGATATAGTGACTTTGCTGTTGTAAACATTACTTTTTCTTCTCTAGAAACACATTTTTATTAAATAATATATTTTAGCAATTATTTATTAATTGATAAAAAACAAACCGATAAGGAGTATCGATAAGAGTAATAGTAATGATACAATCCTAACGATTCCCATCCCTACTTATATTGCAACCTGCTGGAATTACTAAAGTTTACAATTAGCTAATTGTTAGGCCTAAAGTCAGCAAGAAAATAATCCGACTTTTCCAATGATATCACCCTCTATCAGAAACTGAGGAAGAGACGTGCATCCCCACCATGCAGAGCAGGTCCACTGAAGCAGAGACTAGCATCCCCACCACACAGAGCAGGTCCACTGAGAGAGACAAGCATCCCCACGACACAGAGCAGGTCCAGTGAAGTAGAGACTAGCATCCCCACCACGCAGAGCAGGTCCACTGAGAGAGAGACTAGCATCCCCACCACGCAGAGCAGGTCCACTGAAGGAGAGAGACAAGCATCCCCACCACACAGAGTAGTTCCACTGAAGTAGAGACTAGCATCCCCACCACACAGAGCAGGTCCACTGAGAGAGAGACAAGCATCCCCACGACACAGAGCAGGTCCAGTGAAGTAGAGACTAGCATCTCCACCACGCAGAGCAGGTCCACTGAAGTAGAGACTAGCATCCCCACCACGCAGAGCAGGTCCACTGAGAGAGAGACTAGCATCCCCGCCACGCAGAGCAGGTCCACTGAGGGAGAGACAAGCATCCCCACCACGCAGAGCAGGTCCACTGAAGTAGAGACTAGCATCCCCACCACGCAGAGCAGGTCCACTGAGAGAGAGACTAGCATCCCCACCACGCAGAGCAGGTCCACTGAAGGAGAGAGACAAGCATCCCCACCACACAGAGTAGTTCCACTGAAGTAGAGACTAGCATCCCCACCACACAGAGCAGGTCCACTGAGAGAGAGACAAGCATCCCCACGACACAGAGCAGGTCCAGTGAAGTAGAGACTAGCATCTCCACCACGCAGAGCAGGTCCACTGAAGTAGAGACTAGCATCCCCACCACGCAGAGCAGGTCCACTGAGAGAGAGACTAGCATCCCCACCACGCAGAGCAGGTCCACTGAGGGAGAGACAAGCATCCCCACCACGCAGAGCAGGTCCACTGAGGGAGAGACAAGCATCCCCACCACGCAGAGCAGGTCCACTGAGGGAGATACAAGCATCCCCACCACGCAGAGCAGGTCCACTGAGGGACAGACTAGCATCCCCACCACACAGAGCAGGTCCACTGAAGTAGAGACTAGCATCCCCACCACACAGAGCAGATCCACTGAAGTAGAGACTAGCATCCCCACCACGCAGAGCAGGTCCACTGAGGGAGAGACTAGCGCCCCCACCATGCAGAGCAGGTCCACTGAAGTAGAGACTAGCATCCCCACCATGCGGAGCAAGTCCACTGAGGGAGAGACTAGCGCCCCCACCATGCAGAGCAGGTCCACTGAGGGAGAGACTTGCAACTTTTAGCAAAGATCTGAGCCCATTGGAACTACTCAAATAAATACACAGGTTGTAGCTCCAAAGTATCTATGGAGTCCTATGCATACTCCTGCGCATCTTCCGCACATTACCAGTGGCCTGGCATTCAGCAAAATAAAACTAATTAAAAACTATTTGCGCTCCATGATAAGCCAGAAAAGGCTCAATGGACTTGCCATACTCTCCATTGAGAGAATATTGGTCCAAAGACTGGACTTTTGTGGGTGGGTGATGATGGACGGTGCTGGAGTGGTGTGGATGAGGGCAGTGCTGCAGGAAGTAGTTGCTGCTGTTTTTTTTAAATAAATAAAACAAAAATCGTTGAGTAAGATAATTCTTTATTAGAATATACATTTTTCGTATCCAGGCTGGCAATGAGCACGTACAAGCAGTGTAAAAGCACTCCACACAGTCAAAGTCTGGCGAGTTTTCCAATTTGGAAAACGTTGTCACCCTGTACATAAATCCTGATGGAGGCCCTGATTAGGTCATATCAGAGATTTATGACAAGCGATTACTAATGATCGTCTGTTCTACTCTTAATTGTTAATTTTGTTATACGTTGTAGATTATTGTAGGAGTGTACATAACATTTCAATCATGCCAAAAACACACTTACCAAGGAGATCAGAGTGGCTAAGGGAAGCTACTTTGAGAAGCTGAAAAACACATTTTCAGCTAACGACCCTGCATCAGTGAGTGCATTAACATGGACACCAGAAAGAATCGTATTATTGAGAGAAAGCTGAATTACTGTTTACATAACTGTTTATGTTACTGTATACACTTAACTCATGTATACATACGGCTTGGTAAGAAAGTAGCATTCTCCATAGCAACATAATATCCACGCAATGCTAGTGTAAATAACAAACACAGCATCTGAGAAAGACTTTGCAATTTTACTCTGTTTACCTCACTTTATTTACATATATTCCACAGCTATTGCTGTGCTTGTTTCCTTACATTTAAATTGCAACCTGCAGCAGAATTGCGTGGCAATAATGGGGTTTTCTCTCTTACGTAAAACACCAGAATAACCACAATGTATGAGTGCATATATACAGAGGTAAGGGACAGTCAATAATTTACACTGGTGTTTAAAAATGGGTATAGCTTATTGTGTATGTGCTTTCTCTACTGTACTCCTGGAAATGTTGAAGTCTTTCTGCTTTGTTTACTTCATGTTTGGCTCCATCTGATGAAGTGAGTTACCCTGGCCTGCTCACACACATCCACACTCTTCATAAACTTGTCAGAATGCCGCTTGTGTGTTTACATGGCCAGGTCTTTCTGGTATGCTTCAAATGCTCCACCATCATCCCCAAGATCAAAGGACTTAATGACTACAGACCCACCGCTTTGACATTTGAGGTCATTAAGTCATTTGAGAGATTGGTTTGCCCACCTGAAGGACATCACTGGCCCCTTTCTGGACCCCTTTCAATTTGCTTTTTGAGCAAACAGGTCTGTGGATGATGCGGTCAACATGGGATTGCATCATATCCTGCAACATCTGGGCATACCAGGGACATATGCAAGGATCCTTTCTGTGGACTTCAGTTCAGCTTTCAACACCATTATCCCAGCTCTCCTATGGAATAAATAACACCAGCTCTCTGTTCCCCCTTCTATCTGCCAGTGTATCACCAGCAGCAGATAGTGAGACTGGGGTAACTCACTTCCAGCAACTGGATGATCAGCATTGGTGCCCCCAGGGATGTGTGCTCTCCCCACTACTCTTCTCCCTGTATACCAACAACTGCACTGCCAAGGACCCCTCTGTTAAGCTCCTGAAGTTCACAGACGACACTAGTGTCATCGGTCTCATAAAAGATGCCGATGAGTCTGCATAGCAAAGGGAGTTCGAACAGCTAGCTGTCTGGTGCAGTCATAACATCCTGGAGCTGAACATGCTCAAAACAGTGGAGATGATTGTGGACATTATGACATATTAGTGAACACCCCAACATTGACCCAGCTCACCATTCAGGTTCCTGGGCACTACCATCTCACAGGACCTGAAGTGGGAGACCCACATTGACTCCATTGTGAGAAAGGCCCAGCAGAGGTTGTACTTCCTTCAACAGATGAGGAAATTCAACCTGCCACAGGTGCAGCTTATACAGTTCTACTCAGTAGGCATTGAGTCTGTCCTCTGCACTTCTATAACTGTCTGGTTTGGTTCAGCTAACAAATCAGACATCAGAAGACTACAAAGGACAGTTCGGACTGCTGAGCAGATTATTGGTTCTCCCCTTCCCACCCTCCACGAACTGTACACATCCAGAGTGAGGAAAAGAGCTGAACTATTGACTTCTGGCCGGTATAAATAGACTTTATATTCTATTCACTTCATTTTTATTCTATTTTTTATGATTTCTGTACTGTTTGTGCACTGGAAACTTCTATCACCAAGTCAAATTCTTTGTATCTTTAAGCATACTTGGCAATAATGCTCATTCAAATTCTGATCAAATATTTCAAAATAAGAGTCCCCAGTGTATTTCAGCCTTTAAAGTTAAAAGATCCACGCTGTTGAATTTTCCCCCTTGTTAAATACAACATCTGGAATTTAATTCAATTTGGGCTCTTGTTGCCTCTGTCTGGCACTCCCCATCAAAAGAACATTTAATATACGCTACCAATTTTATAAACTATTGGCAGACAAATTTCCTTTAAACACATTATCATATCACCAAAATCCAATATTGGTTGACCTCTAATTTGCATTTATTTATATAATGGTGATAAGCAATGGCCATGTTGAATGTGTGCCCCTGCCTGTTTAAGAGTCTGTGATGAATTATTTATTTTCAGATTGTGTGGGTTTGTTTTGGTATGTAGATACAGTATTAAAAAAATGTGCAGCCACCCTGGATTCATTCAGCAGACAAAAAGTCCTAAGATTTTGTATGAGTTATCAGTGATTATTTAAAACTGTAGGCAAACTGGTTTGAATATTCAAACATCCATGAGTAATTTATCAAAAAGAAACATCAGTGTTTACGTGAACATCACTCTCTAGTGGCAACAATCATCGTCACATGAAGACAAACTTTCCTGTCGTCATCACAAGAATCGATATTATTCATACATTGGCTGGAATGAAGAGTGACATCTGCAAAGCATTTTTATCTGATGCTTTCTTTAATAAAAATTGTTACAAACTTATGAGTTTGAAAACAATGGCAACTGGGAATCAGAATCGAGGCCGATCACCTGAAAAGCGAAAAGCGTCATTTGATAGCAATTAAGAGCAGAATTGTGTAATTAAAAGCAGAGTCAAACAGCTCCGCAGTGGCAAAGCCCCGGGGATTGATGAGATCCGACCAGAAATTCTGAAAGCTTTGGATGTGGAGGGGGTGTCATGGATGACACGCCTCTTCAACATTGCGTGGAAATCTGGGACAGTGCCTAAGGAATGGCAGAACAAGGTGGTGGTTCCCCTCTTCAAAAAGGGGGATCAGAGAGTGTGTGCCAACTAAAGGGGTATCACACTTCTCAGCCTCCCTGGTAAAGTTTACTCCAAGGTGCTGGAGAGGAGGATTCGGCCGATTGTCAAACCTCGGATTGAAGAGGAACAATGCGGGTTCCGTCCTGGCCGTGGAACTACGGACCAGATCTTTACTCTCGCAAGGATCCTGGAGGGGGCCTGGGAGTATGCCCATCCGGTCTACATGTGTTCTGTGGATCTGGAGAAGGTGTATGTCCGGGTCCCCCGGGAGAGACTGTGGGAGGTGCTGCGGGAGTACGGGGTGGGGGGGGTCCCTTCTTAGGGCGATCCAATCCCTGTACGTCCAAAGCGAGAGCTGTGTCCAGGCACTCGGCACGAATTCGAGTTTGTTCTATGTGGGGGTTGGTCTCCGCCAAGGCTGCGCTTTGTCACCAGTCCTGTTTGTGATATTCATGGACAGGATATCAAGGCGTAGTCGGGGTGGGGAAGGTTTGTGGTTCAGTGGGCTGGGGATCTCATCACTGCTTTTTGCAGATGATGTTGTCTTCATGTCATCATCGGTCTGTGACCTTCAGCTCTCACTGGATCGCTTGGCAGTCGAGTGTGAAGCGGCTGGGATGAGCACCTCTAAATCTGAGGCCATGGTTCTCAGCAGGAAACCAATGGAGTGCGTACTCCAGGTAGGGAAGGAGGTGTTGCCCCAAGTGAAGGAGTTCAAGTACCTTGGGGCAGCAGGGGCAGTATTGCACTCGCTCTATCGCACCGTTGTCACGAAAAGAGAGCTGAGCCGGAAGGCAACGCTCTCGATCTACCAGTCAATTTTGGTTCCTACCCTCACCTATGGTTATGAAGACCGAAAGAACTAGGTTGCGAGTACAAGCGGCCGAAATGGGCTTCCTCAGAAGGGTGGCGGGCTTCTCCCTTAGAGATAGGGTGAGGAGCTCAGTCATCCGTGAGGAGCTCGGAGTAGAGCTGCTGCTCCTTTGCGTTGAAAGGAGTCAGTTGAGGTGGTTTGGGCATCTGGTAAGGATGCCCCCTGGCCGCCTCCCTAGGGAGGTGTTTCAGGCACGTCCAGCTGGGAGGAGGCCTCAGGGAAGACCCAGGATTAGGTGGAGAGATTACATCTCCACGCTGGCCTGGGAATGCCTCTGGGTCCCCCCAGTCAGTGCTGGTTAATGTGGCTCGGGATAGGGAAGTTTGGGGCCCCCTGCTGGAGCGGCTGACCCCGCGACCCAACTTCGGATAAGCGGTTGAAGATGGATGGATTATGTAAGAAATACTTAAAGGGACAGTTCACCCAAAAATGAAAATTCATAATTTACTCACCTTTATGCCATCCCAGATGTGTATGACTTTCTTCTGCAGAACACAAATGAAGAATCAGTCCAATGTTTGTCTTTTTTACTATAAATTCTTCTCCCTCCTCAGTCAACCTCAATTTCATTTTCACTTTCTCCTTCTGTTTTTGGCCATTCACATTTCTTTGTGCATATCGCCCACTACTGAGCAGGGAGGAGAATTTATGATTAAAAATGACTTCAAAATTAATGTTTCTCACTCACACATATCATTGCACTTCAGAACACATGGATTATAACATGGGCAAGAAAGTCATACACATCAGGGATGGCATGAGGGTGAATAAATGATGAGAGAATTTCCATTTTTGGGTGAAATATTGTTTTAATGATTTTTACCATGTTTCTTCTGATGAGTATTTAAACATCCTAAATAAGTGAATCTGTCCCCGCAGATAGAGCATCTGTAAGGTTTCTCTCCTGTATGCACTCTCTGATGGGTTTTCAGGACATCTTGGTAGGCAAATGTTTTGTCACACAGAGTGCATTTATAAGGTCTTTCTCCAGTATGTGTCCTCTGGTGCTTTTTTAAATTATAATGTTTACTGAAATTCTTCCCACAAATGCTACAGTGATAAGGCTTTTCTCCCGTGTGCACTCTCAGATGAACTCTCAAATCACCTGGATCAGAAAATCTCTTACCACAGTGAGAGCAGAGATAAGGTTTCTCTCCAGTGTGCATTCTCTCATGGATTATCAGCTGAGACTTATGACGGTAACGTTTATCACAGTGGGAGCATTGATAGGGTTTCTCCTCAGAGTGTGTTTTCTGATGCGATTGTAGACTATATGACTGCGTAAATGTTTTCCCACATTCGCCGCACTGATACGGCCTCTCATTGGTGTGCATACGCAAGTGTTTCTTAAGTTGGGGTCCATGGCTGAATCCCATCTCACACTGAGGACACTTGTATGGTTTCTCCCCTGTGTGTATTCTCTTATGAGCAACAAGACTTCCTTTCGTTGTGAAACACTTGTCACACTCACTGCATTGAAAAGGCTTTTCACCACTGTGTGACCTCATGTGAATTTGTAGAGTAGAAGGAGCTGAGAAAATCTTCCCGCACTGATCACAGTGGAGCCCCTCTCTTCTGTGCACTTCTGAATGAAGTTTCTTCTCTTCTTTGGTAGAAAAGCTGCACCCACATCTCCTACATTTGAAGAATTTCTTTTCAGTGCATCTTCTCTCGCGTCTCACTAAACGTGCCTGTGACACTCTTTTACCAGATGCTGTCAAACGCTGTTTTGATGTAGAAGCCGTTGCTCCATCAGAAGATGAATCACTGTTATCTACAAGGAACATGACAGTAAATAATAGTAAGATTGCAAATATTACACAAACTATTTATAATGAATGTGATGTGGTGTGGTTAGAGAGCAAGGATTGAGGTGGAGAAATATCCATCAGAATTAATAATATCCATCCATGTGTTTATCCTCACTTTAATGCATATTCTGTGACTTTAATTGGATAATAATGTGTTATAAATAGAAGCATGGACATGCAAAAAAAGTGACTATATGAAAACATCCCCCCTATAGTGTTTTAGCCTGCCTGCCTGCCTCTCCGCCTCTCCATCTATCGACGTATCTATCTAAATATCTATCTATCTATCCATCTACTTATCAACGTCTCTATCTATCTATCGATGTATCTATATATCTTCCTATCTATCTATCTATCTATCTATCCATCCATCCACCTGCATATCTAACTATCGATGTATCTATCTTGTATATATTGGCAGTGACATAAATTTTGTGTTTTGCAAAGTTTGCTGCTTCGGTATTTGTAGATAATTTTTTTTCACATGTTTCTATGGTAAACAATGATAAGCATTTCATAAGTTTTAAAGGCCTTTATTGGCAAAAACATTCAATATATGCAAAGAGTCAATATTTACAGTGTTGACCCTCATTATTCATCACCTCTGCAATTCGCTCTGGCATGATGGATATCAGCTTCTGGTAAAAATCCTGACTGATGGCGATCCATTCTTGCCTTATAAGTGCTCGGAGTTGATCACAATTTGTGGGCTTCTGCTTGTCCACTCACCTTTTGAGGATTGACCACAGGTTCTCTATGGGATTAAGATCCGGGGAGTTGCCTGGCCACAGATCCAAAATATCAATGTAATGATCTCTGAACCACTTCATTATCACTCTTGCCTTGTCACATGGTGCTCCATCATGCTGGGAAATGCACGGATCATAACCAAATTGCTCCTGGATCGTTGGGAGAAGTTGCTCTTGCAGGACGTTTTGATACCATTCTTTATTCATGGCAGTGGTTTTGGGCAGAATTGTGAGAGAGCCCACTCCCTGTGATGAAAAGCAACCCCACACATGGATGGTCTCAGGATGCTTCACTGTTGGCACAAACAGTCGGAAGGGGGCTTCATCAGAGAAAATAACTTAGCACCAGTCTTCTGCTGTCCAATCCTTGTACAGTGCATCCGGAAAGTATTCACAGCGCTTCACTTTTTCCACATTTTGTTATGTTACAGCCTTATTCCAAAATCTATTAAATTCATTATTTTCCTCAAAATTCTACAAACAATACCCCATAATGACAACGTGAAATAAGTTTGTTTGAAATCTTTGCAAATGTATTAAAAATAAAAAACCACATGTACATAAGTATTCACAGCCTTTGCTCAATACTTTGTTGAAGCACCTTTGGCATCAATTACAGCCTCAAGTCTTTTTGTGTATGATGCTACAAGCTTGGCACACCTATTTTTGGGCAGTTTCTCCCATTCTTCTTTGCAGGACCTCTCAAGCTCCATCAGGTTGGATGGGGAGCGTCTGTGCACAGCCATTTTCAGATCTCTCCAGAGATGTTCAATCGGGTTCAAGTCTGGGCTCTGGCTGGGCCACTCAAGGACATTCACAGAGATGTCCCGTAGCCACTACTTTGTAATCTTGGCTGTGTGATTAGTGTCCTTGTCCTGTTGGAAGATGAACCTTCACCCCAGTCTGAGGTCCAGAGCACTCTGGAGCAGGTTTTCATCAAGAATGTCTCTGTACATTGCTGCATTCATCTTTCCTTCGATCCTGACTTGTCTCCCAGCCCTGCTGAAAAACATCCCCACAGCATGATGCTGCCACCACCGTGTTTCACTGTAAGGATGGGATTGTCCAGGTGATGAGCGGTGCCTGGTTTCCTCTAGACATGACGCTTGCCATTCAGGCCAAAGAGTTCAGATTTTGCTTCTCATGGTCTGGGAGTCCTTCAGGTGCCTTTTGGCAAACTCCAGGCGGGCTATCAAGTGCCTTTTAGTGAGGAGTGGCTTCCGTCTGGCCACTCTACCATACAAGTCTGATTTGTGGAGTGCTGCAGAGATGGTTGTTCTTCTGGAAGGTTCTCCTCTCTCCACAGAGAAACGCTGGAGGTCTTTCAGAGTGACCATCAGGTTCTTGGTCACCTCCCTGACTAAGGCCCTTCTCCCCCAATCGCTCAGTTTGGCCGGGCGGCCAGCTCTAGAAAGAGTCCTGGTGGTTCCAAACTTTTCATTCCATTTACGGATGATGGAGGACACTGTGCTCATTGGGACCTTCAGTGCTGCAGAAATGTTTCTGTACCCTTCCCCAGATCTTTGCCTCAATACAATCCTGTCTTGGAGGTCTACAGACAATTCATGGCTTGGTTTGTGCTCTGACATGCACTGTTAACTGTGGGACCTTATATAGACAGGTGTGTGCCTTTCCAAATGATGTCCAATCAACTGAATTTACCACAGGTGGACTCCAATCAAGTTGTAGAAACATCTCAAGGATTATCAGTGGAAACAGGATGCACCGAAGCAAAATTTTGAGTGTCATGGCAAAGGCTGTGAATTCTTATATACTGTACATGTGATTTTTTAATTTTTAATTTTTCATTAATTTTCAAAGATTTCAAACAAACTTCTTTCATGTTGTCATTATGGGGTATTGTTTGTAGAATTCTGAGGAAAATAATGAAATTAATCCATTTTGGAATAAGGCTGTAACATCACAAAATGTGGAAAAAGTGCCCTTCTTGACACCAGGCCATTGTCCAAAAGTCTTCGCCTCACTGTGTGTGCAGATGCACTCACACCAACCTGCTGCCAATATTGAGCTCTGCACTGGTGCTGACACGAAGCTGACATGTAGCTGGCTCTTGCTGGACACTCTGGGACGTCCTGAAGCCTTATTCACTGCAGTTGAACCTACCTCCTTGAAGTCCTTGCATGTGAGGCCATTTTGATGCAAAGCGATGATGGCTGCACGTCTTTCTTTAGAAGCTAACAAGAACACAATGATTGGAAGCACTTCTTCCCTCCTTTTATAGCAATCAGTATGCTCTTATAATCCAATCAGAATGATAGACTGATTTCACCTGACTAGTACTCGTTCACACTTTTCCAGGTGCTGTTGATATGATCAGTGAAATTATGTTACTGGTCATTTTGTGAAAGGGCCAAAAAACTGTGAAATTAGTTTTTTTGTGATAGTTATTTTATTTTTTTGGCCAATGAAGCTTTTTGCGTTTATTTAAAATGCATGTGATCACTCTGCACAATAATCTAGAAACAATGTGAATCAACACCACAACAACTGAAGCAGAAAACTTTGCGAAACACAAACTTTGTCACTGCCAATACCTTTGGCCATGGCTAAACGTATCTATCTGTCTGTCTTTATATCACATCTATCTACGTCTCAACAGAGCTTTATAATATAATAAATCATTTTCATTAGGTTTCAAACTTTCGAATATTTTTTGTTAAATTTCATGAATCATATATGAAAACAAATATATATATATATATGTATGATGAAGCACCCTTCTTGGTTTTCTTAATATCTTTTTTAGTTTTCGGTTGCATTACGCTTACATATTGTCAAAAGTCTTGGGAATAAAAACTAAAATCAGGGTTGAGAACACGTGACATTAAGTGAACAAACATACCTGCAATAATAAAATACACATCCTCATCATCATCTTCATCTTCATCTTCATGGTGATCATCATGTTGTTCCTCTGCTGTGGTTTCTCCTCTCATCTCCATCATGTTCCTGCAGTCCAGCAGCTTCACTGAACACATCTTCAATGGTATCTGCAGCATCTGCTGTTCTCCAGCGTTACAGACAGAAGCCAGAGACTCTGTGGAGGTTTGATCACCCTGATTACTGTCACACACACTCTCCTGAGTGTCAGTATAACAGAGTAAAGTGAGGCTGAGCTCTGAGTCCTGTGTGTCTCTGGATCTCTGATCTCTGACGCTCCACACTGAATCCTGACATTCTGTGGAGGTCCCATCAGTCACACACACTGAAGATTGACAGGAAACCTTCTCCAGCTCCTGACAAACACAACACAATCACTGTACTGACTCATCTGGACTCTTGATATATTTAACAGCTGTACAAACCTCTCCGTTCAGTGGATCTCCTCTTTCCCTCAGCTTTGCCTCCAGTAACGCCACCTCTTTCTTCAGCTGAGAGATTTCTGTCATCAAATCATCAATATCCAGCATGGACAGATCAGTTCCTACTGATTTACAGCACATCAAATCCACCTGCAAACTCATCTTCAACATCTCAACACAAAAACTCAATAAGACTCCTGAAACAGGATATTTAAAGCTCTTGTCAAAACAAAGAGAAAACGTTTGGTTTGCTGTCATGAAAGAGAGGAAATCATCAAGAATAGAAACAGAGAAGTGACAGAAATGTATTAAAGACGCAGCAGCTGAACATCTAAACAAACTGTGAGTTCTTCTTTCTTTCTTTAGTGAGTTTACCGGCCGACTAAAGAGCTTCAGAGCGACTCCTGCTGGACTGGAGTCACAACACAAGCAACATTCAGCAGATCTCAGAAACAGCTGCGGATTATTGATTGACAGGTAAAAAGTCAGTTATGAGCATTCAGTATGCTACAGCACTCTAGTATTATAAGCTTTAGCCTCTTTCCAAAGTGCAGGGAACTTTGACTTAATAAACTTTCATAAAACTTGTTTATTTGTTCAGTCTCACCTCAGAAAACCATGTTGCTCTTAAACAAGATGCTTTCAGGCTACATGCAAATATATGATTATTATTTTTAATACTTAAAACATGTAAATAATTTAAAATAAACATCTCACCACAGGCCTTATCTGTGCACGATTTCAGCTGGAGAAATATTTTATCTGTGGATAAAATGTCACCGACGATTCGGTGTTGCAGTAATCTTTTTTATTACATTCTCCTGTCTGTCTCTCGCATCACTCTGCCATCTCAACAAGTTCATTAAATTATTTTAACTCTAATCAATATATCCAATGGTGTAGCCAGGAAATTACCTTTGGGTGGGCCTCAGTAAAATTGGATGGGCCAACGTTTCCTTAAGTAAAACAGTACTTTTGCACTTTCAGAAATCAGAATGAATGCATTTGAACTATTTTATAAATACATATTTGAAGTCAGAGAATCAACTTTAATATTTTGGATGGGCCTTTGTCTAATTTGGGTGGGCTCAGGTCCATCCTCGGCTACACCACTGAATATATCATGTCTATTTAGCTATTTATTTGGCATATATTATAATAAGCGTAGTGGTCGTGATTCAGGGTTTATTCTGCAATAACTCCAGGCTGACTATACATTATCACTTACATTTTGAAGAGATCATTAAATGTATAGAGACATTAAACAACTACTACTCAGTATTTCAGTATTAGACTACTGATTTATTGAAGCATTTCAGTTTCAAGGTGTTAATGTAGAATAGGGCTGGATGATATGTAAACAATATTTTTGCGATAATTGACTTAAAAAAATATTAATAACAGTTAATGCTGCTTAAACTCAATTTTATTTTCAAGGTGAATGTGTCTTGCATTACTTTATGATTTAATCACATTTATCTTTATTTAATACAAAGATATATATTATTGAACCTGCAGAGATGCGTTCACAATGCACGTTACTAGTGTGGAAATATAGTGACCTAAACTCACAGCACCTCCCGAGATGATCTGAGATCATTTGCAGCATTCTCATAGATGACATTATTGTTGCAGTTTTCAGACGAGTGAAAACTCTTTAAATGTGCTTGTTCCAAGAGACAGGCTTGTGCTGCACGCCTCCGAAGGTGTAACCAGTCCTGCTTGACCCACTCCGGATGGCACTCGAAGTGCCGTCTCCGGCGAGGGAGCGCTAACGAGGAGGCTAAAATCTCCAGCCTCTAGCATCATAAACTAGTGCGCCTCTTGAGGGCAGGGGAGTGAGGTTTACATACTGCACAGCTATCACATACCAGCTCTTTCTCATTACATAGGGAAGGCAAGTAGCAGCACTATTGTAGCAAAGTTGAGCATATTTCATTTTGAGGTGTGTCTCGAGTCCAGCTAAAATTCGGAGATGTGATTGATTTAGAAATATCTAAGCTACCAGCTACGCAACAGAAAAATTGTTAAGCTAAGCAAAAAGCTACACAACAAAGATATCTTGCTACACCTAAGCTATTTTGTTTTTCAACCAGATGCATTAATGTAGTATGCAAGTATACTGTATGTTGCAGTATGTATGTGCATGTAAAGAAAACAACAAACAAAAAATGTAAATTAATATTTATACACGTTTCCTATATAACGGGAGCCAGATGGTACGTGATATCTGTGCAGTGTGTTTAAGATTGAGGAGCCTTTAGCCTCCTCATTAGCACGCCCGCCTCCCATGCCAGCGACGCCGGTTCGAATCCCACTTGATGCGGGATGAGCAGGAACAGTTACACCTATACAAACCCATGAGTTCAATATGCAAAATCACAATTTTTCAATTTTTTATAAATATATTTATACTACTACTTGTACAAACCCATTTGAACAACATATTTTGCAAATTCCTGTACATAACAACTCTACATACATATACAAATCATCTTGTCCTGTAATTCTGTCTAGCTGATGTATTTCTAGATGTACTGGAAGCTTATGTTCAGAGGCCAGATTCCCTGTGTGTATGTGTGTGTGTATACACCTGGACAATAACACTGTGATATCAGGTGGTAATACCATGGCACTTTGAAGAACCATGTAATTATAGAATGGTACATACACTTGCGGCCAAAAATTTGAAATAATGTACAGATTTTGCTCTCATGGAAAGAAATTGGTACTTTTATTCACCAAAGTGGCATTCAACTGATCACAATGAATAGTCAGGACATTAATAACGTGAATAATTACCATTACAATTTGAAAAATACTTTTCAGAACTTCTTAAACTACTTCAAAAATTTCTCATCAGAAAATCCTCCTTGTGCAGAAATGACATCTATGCAGATCCTTGTTATTCTAGCTGTCAGTTTGTCCAGATACTCAGGTGACCTTTCACCCCACACTTCCTGTAGCACTTGACCTTTCACCCCACACTTCCTGTAGCACTTGACCTTTCACCCCACACTTCCTGTAGCACTTGCCATAGATGTGACTGTCTTGTTGGGCACTTCTCATGCACCTTACAGTCTAGCTGATCCCACAAAAGCTCAATGGGGTTCAGATCCGTAACACTCTTTTCCAATTATCTGTTGTCCAATGTCTGTGTTTATTTGCCCACTCCAACCTTTTCTTTTTCTGTTTCAAAAGTGTCTTTTTCTTTGCCATTCTTCTCATAAGAGTCTTCTCTTTACTGTTGTACATGAAACTGGTGTTTAGCGGGTAGAATTCAATGAAGCTGTCAGCGGAGGACATGTGAGGTGTCTGAAACTAGAGACTCTGATGTACTTATCCTCTTGTTTAGTTGCACATCTTCCACATCTCTTTCTGTCCTTGTTAGAGACAGTTGTGCTTTATCTTTGAAGACTGTAGTTACACCTTTGGATGAAATCTGCAGTTTTTTGGCAACTTCAAGACTTTTATAGCCTTCATTCCTCAAAACAATGATTGACTGACGAGTTTCTAGAGAAAGCTGTTTCCATTTTACCTAATATTGTCCTTAAGACATTCCAGTCTATAGCATACTGTGCAACTCAAAACAAACACAAACACAATGTTAAGCTTAATTTAATAAACCAAATAGCTTTCGGCTGTTTTTGATATAATGGCAAGTGATTTTCTAGCACCGAATTATCAATTTATCATGATTACTCATGGATAAGGTGTTGGAGTGATGCTGCTGTCTAGATTTGATCAAAAATGACTTTTATTAAATAGTGATGGTGCTGATTTACATCAGTAATGTCCTGACTATACTTTGTGATCAGTTGAATGCCACTTTGGTGAATTAAAGTACCAATTTCCTTCCAAAACAGCAAAATCTGAAGATTATTCCAAACTTTTGGCCGCCAGTGTAAATATAATTGTTGTATATCCAAGTACTTCAAAGACTACCATGGTACTTCGATATATGGATTCCATATTTATATACCATTTTATTTACATAGTGCTACCAGGTAATGGTACATGTCCAAATATGGTAATGACATGGTACTTTTTTTGTGTGTTTTCATGAAGGCTGCTAAGTGTTTTGATACTCTATTGGAGGTAAAATCTCTTCACCTGCAGTAGTCGTTCACAATCTGCAGACATGTTGAACTTTAATACATTCTTTGTAACTGGCAAACTGTAGGATGCAATTGCAGGTTTGGTTTCCATTTATCATAGATATACTGATGCACTGCACCAGTGTTATCTTTAATTTCCATGTTTTAAAGTATTATGTTAACATTTTGGTCAGTGAGACGCACTTTGACGCGCAAGCTTTTAGATTGAATGCTGACTCAGACCGCTTTGCAATCACGAGTGGCCAATTTGTTGTAAAGACTCAAAGGAGTGACTTAATATATAAATCAGACATTTTTAATTCTGATTCAAAACCGGCGACAGTAAATACCAGGTATATGGAATAACGTAGCGGTGTAGCTTTTGTTAACGCTAAGCCCGCTACCTAATAAAAATATAGATTTGCTACTAAAAAGTTAATTGATTTAAAAACTAGTGAAGCTATCACCTCGCTAGTGGGAAATGTAGCTAAGCTAACAGCTTCGCTATTTGTAGCAAGGCTACTGCCCACAACTGCACGCCCCCAGCTGAAATAGAGGTTTTGATTGGTTCTGCTAAGTCATGCCTGTCCGTACCCGTCGGTCCGTGTACATTCAGTCCCCTATTGGCCGAGAGCTTGATTTACTGACTCTAGATGTGCTGAAGGAGTCTCTTCTTCCACTGACCCATGAAAAAGACAAACACTATAATGATTCTTGATCTTTAGCATGTTTGTTCTGATGAGTATTAAAACTTCCTAAATAAGCAAATCTCTCCCCGCAGATGGAGCAGCTGTAAGGTTTCTCTCTTGTGTGCACTCTCTGATGGGTTTTCAAGGTACCTTGTCGAGCAAACGTTTTGTCACACTGAGTGCAATTGTAAGGTCTTTCTCCAGTATGTGTCCTCTGGTGATTTGCAAAGGTATCGTGTCGACTGAAACTCTTCCCACAATCGCTACAGTTATAAGGTTTTTCTCCCGTGTGCACTCTCAGATGAATGCTCAACTGACCCGGAGCATAAAATCTCTTTCCACAGTGAGAGCAGAGGTAAGGTTTCTCTCCAGTGTGCATTCTCTCATGGACTATCAGATTAGCTTTCTGACGGAAACGTTTATCACACAGTGAACATTGATAGTGTTTCTCCTCAGAGTGTATTTTCTGATGAGACTT
This sequence comes from Xyrauchen texanus, assembly GCF_025860055.1. Classification (NCBI taxonomy): domain Eukaryota; kingdom Metazoa; phylum Chordata; class Actinopteri; order Cypriniformes; family Catostomidae; genus Xyrauchen; species Xyrauchen texanus. The sequence goes on along the minus strand of NC_068286.1, from coordinate 1,416,305 downwards.
TAGATAATCTATTCGTGTAAATGTTTTCCCACATTCACTGCACTGATACGGCCTCTCATTGGTGTGCACACGGACATGTTTTTTCAGATGGGGCTTGTGGTTGAATCTCTTCTCACAGTGAGGACACTTGTACGGTTTCTCTCCCGTGTGTATTCTCTTATGAGCAACAAGAACTCCTTTAAAGCTGAAACACTTGTCACACTCACTGCATTGAAAAGGCTTTTCGACACAATGTATCCTCATGTGAGCTTTTAGATTATAAGGAGTGGTAGAAGAAAACTTCCCGCACTGATCACAGTGGTACAGCTTCTTTCCTCTGTGCACTTTTGTATGAAAGTTCCTCTCTTTTGATGTAGAAAAGCTGCTTCCACATCTCCTGCATTTGAAGAATTTCTGTTCTGTGTGTTTTCTTTCATGTCTCACTAAATGTCCCTTTGAGCTGAATGTCTTCTGACAGGTGATGCAGGAAAGACTTTGTGCTTTCAGACACTCTTTTGATGTAGAAGTTGTTTCTCCATCTGAACATGAACCACTGTTTCTATCTAAAGGGAACATGAAAGTAACAGTAAGGAAGTAAATATAATACCAACTATTTAATGAACATGATTGAATTTAGGGGTGCTGGTTAGAAAGCAAAGAAAACGCTTGGATTGAAGGGGAGAATAAAATAAAAACTGAAATGATGATGAAAATGGTTGCATTATACAAAATATAAAACCATGTTACATCAGCAAACTAATGATTCTAGAGTTTTTATTAGAACTTTAAAGATGATTTTTTTTTTGTGGAGGTACACCTGAAGGCAGAAAATCATCATCGTCATCATGTTGAACATCATCCTCATCATCTTCATGGTGATCATCATGCTGTTCCTCTGCTGTGGTTTCTCCTCTCATCTCCATCAGGTTCCTGCAGTCCAGCAGCTTCACTGAACACATCTTCAATGGTATCTGCAGCATCTGCTGTTCTCCAGCGTTACAGACAGAAGCCAGAGACTCTGTGGAGGTTTGATCACCCTGATTACTGTCACACACACTCTCCTGAGCGTCAGTATAACAGAGTAAAGTGAGGCTGAGCTCTGAGTCCTGTGTGTCTCTGGATCTCTGATCTCTGACGCTCCACACTGAATCCTGACATTCTGTGGAGGTCCCATCAGTCACACACACTGAAGATTGACAGGAAACCTTCTCCAGCTCCTGACAAACACAACACAATCACTGTACTGACTCATCTGGTCTCTTGATATATTTAACAGCTGTACAAACCTCTCCGTTCAATGGATCTCCTCTTTCCCTCAGCTTTGCCTCCAGTAACGCCACCTCTTTCTTCAGCTGAGAGATTTCTGTCATCAAATCATCAATATCCAGCATGGACAGATCAGTTCCTACTGATTTACAGCACATCAAATCCACCTGCAAACTCATCTTCAACATCTCAACACAAAAACTCAATAAGACTCCTGAAACAGGATATTTAAAGCTCTTGTCAAAACAAAGAGAAAACGTTTGGTTTGCTGTCATGAAAGAGAGGAAATCATCAAGAATAGAAACAGAGAAGTGACAGAAATGTATTAAAGACGCAGCAGCTGAACATCTAAACAAACTGTGAGTTCTTCTTTCTTTCTTTAGTGAGTTTACCGGCGGACTAAAGAGCTTCATAGCGACTCCTGCTGGACTGGAGTCACAACACAAGCAACATTCAGCAGATCTCAGAAACAGCTGCGGATTAATTCAGTAGACATAAAGTCAAGAGTCTTTTTTAATAATTTAAGAGATGAAATCAGTGATGTCCATTAAAAACTGTAGGCTACTGCACTCGCATTATAATCTTTAGCCTCTTTCGAATACTCTTTAATTTAATATATTTTATAAAACTTTATTAATAATTAATAATAACTCTCCTGTCAGATGTAGTAGATGTAAAATAATAATAGTGCCCCAGAATAACACGAAACTGTCGGAGGAAATGTTCGATTATATGCAAATGTGATTATCATGAAGGGTAAAAAATGTGAGACAATGACAGGTAAACAAAAATGTTATCCCAGAATATACATATATATTATAAAATATAAACTTTTTTTATATTTGTATTTTTGATGGAGTATGCTTAAAGCGCCCAGTAACAGCAAATTATCTGTACAAATTTAGTTTTATAGAGTATTTGCTTCTGTGTGTCACATGACAATAAAAGAAACATTCAGTCAATTACAATAATGAAAATGTAGTTTTTACTTTCTGCTTGTGCATAATGGGGATTTTGATGTATTCAAGTGGCTCGAGTCTTTTGAATACTATCACTCAAAATTAATTGAGGAACCATTTCTGCAGATGCCAGAAGGTGGCGACAAATGAGCGTCTCATGTGACATGAGTCGAAAGAAACAATTCTTTCCTTTAACAGGGCCACTCAACTTCAGAAAGGTCAGGGGTCGCAAAGTTGGATCCCTGTACCCTCGAGGGTCACACTCTTAATTTGTATGATATATGTAAGTATTATAAATTAACATATTTATAGTTAGAATGTTAAGCAAAAAATGTTAACTCTCTCATCATTTACTCACCTTCATGCCATCCCAGATGTGCAAGACTTTCCTTCTTCTGCTCAATACAAATGATGATATTTTTAGAAAAGATAGATCAGCACAGATCGATATTTAAGTCATTTGCTTTTTTTTTTTTTTTTGTATATATATTAAAATTTTTGATTGATTAATCTCATGAACAAAGAAAAGCAAAACATATACAAACAGAATCAATATTTAACCCTTACTATTGAGAGCCCAATACCTCACACATAAAACTCTGAATCTTTAACCAAAATTCTTGGATCTTAACACATCCCCAAAAGACATGGGTTATGTCTCCATCTTTTGATTGCCATCGCCAGCAGGTGGGTGTGTATTTTAGACCAAGCCTATACAATCTAGATAGGCTCTCTGTAAAATCTTGGATTGCATAAGGTGCACCCTTGCATCTCTAGATACAGACTTGATGTTTTTTAGAATTTTCGCCCACACTCCCTCCTCCAATACCAAGTTTAAATCTGTCTCCCATAATCTCTTGATAAGTTGAAGTTACATCCCCCAGATTCTGAATTAACAGGGAGTAATACACTGATGCCTCATTACCTTTTCCAAAAGCAGTAATCACCTCTCCCAGAGTATCTGCCACTATAGGTGAGAGTATACTACTCCCAAAAACAGTACAGAGGCAGGTGGCTCAGCTATAAATACTTATAGAACTGCGATCTGGGAATCCCAAAATGTTTAACCAAATTTTCAAAGGATCTCAGCACTCTGCTCATATAGGTCATTGAGTGTAGTAACCCCCAACACAATCTACACTGACCAGCAAAAAGGGGACTTGTTAATACATAATTTGGGGTTCAGCCATATGCTAAAGGCAACATTAAAATAAATGTCCGAATTAAACACCCTGGACACTTTCGTCAACACCAAGTGCAAATACGAGACAACAGGGTGTAACTTCACTTCTCTGGTTAGTTTGATTGAAAGGCTTTGTAATGGCAAAATAGGGGCCAGAACTTCCTGTTCAATAGAAAAACAGGGAGGGACTCTCTCAGGTGGAAGAAACCAATGAGCCAAATGTCTGAGACTGAATGCATAATAATAAAACAAAATCTTGGGTAGGCCTAGCCCACATTTGTCAATTGGCCTTTGCAATTTACTGAAATGTAATCTGGGATGTTTACCATTCCAAATGAAGGACTTCGCTATGCTATCAAATTGCTTGAAATAAGAGAGGGGACATCTACAGGAAGGGACTTGAACAGGTAGTTAAATTTTGGAATACAATTGATTTTATTAACATTAACCTTCCCAATCATAGATAAATGTAATGAAGCCCACCTGCTCACATCGCTCGAAAAAATGGTTTATTAAGGGGTCAAAATGAACTCTGACTAAATCAGACAAATTTTCTGGGAATAAAATGCCCAAATACGTAATGCCCTGTTTGCGCCACTGGAAGGAGCATGGTTGAAAAGCCGTTACTGGGCAGTACACTGTCAGAAACAAAACTTCGGATTTAGACCAACAGACTCTTTATCCTGAGAACTTAGAAAAGGAATTTATAATTCTGTGGAGGCAAGGCATAGATCTAGTGGGGTCAGAGACGATTAATAACATATAATCAGTGTAAAGCAAAAGCTTATGAGACATACATCCTCCCAACACCCCTGGAAAATCATCTTCCCTTCTTATCATGGCTGCTAATGGTTCCAGGGCAAGACAGAATACTAGTGAGGAAAGAGGGCAACCCTACTGGGAGCCCCTATCCAGAGTAAATAATAATTAATCCAATTGTTGTACCGCTGCTACCAGGTGTCTATAAAGTAATTCAATCCATACAATAAAAGTATTCCCGAACCCATATATTTACAAAATCTTAAAAAGATAATCCCTGCCATATCAAACGCCTTTTCGGCATCAAGTGAGATGGCAGCGACCAGAGTCTGATCATTCGCCACTGACCACATGATATTGATGAAGCACCTAATGTTATCAGAAGAGCTACATCCCCAAATAAACCCCACTTGATCTATATGTATAAGAGATGTCATAACTTACTCAATCGTTAGCAAGAATTTTTGACAATATTTTAATGTCTAGCTGGATCAGGGAGATTGGATGGCAACTCTTACACTCGCTTGGATCTTTCTCCTTATTAAGAATCAGAGCGATGCGGGCTTGTGTCATGGTTGGGGGAAGCTTTCCATTCTTTAATGATTCCATATTATCTTCCATATAAGCAAAAGTGGAGCCAATTCTGTAGCATAAGATCTAAAAATTCAGCTGCAAAACCATCTGGCCCCAGAGTCTTGCCTGAAGCAAGGCCTTAAATACCTCGCCAAGCTCCTCCAAGTATATCTCAGAATCAAGAGAATTGTTTTGCTCAGTCGTTAGTTTAGTGAGTTCTAATGGTTCAACAAAATTTCAAATATCTTCATCAGTAGATGAAGTCGTGGAACTATAAAGATCAAGATAAATTCATTAAAAGCATTATTAATATCAATGGCTGAGGTAAAAACTTCACCACCAGGGAATGGTAGAAAAAGACTCTCTCTGCTTTATATATCTAGCCAAAAGCTTCCCTGTTTTGTCCGACTCAAAGTATGACTGTGCACTTTTAATATTACCTTCCAACTCTTGTTCTTGTGCTTTGGACTTTTTGACGAATGAGGCATACTGTTTAATCCGACCCCTAAGAAACACCTTAAGTGCCTCCAAAGCCAAGCCCACAGAGGATACTGAGGACCAGTTGGTCTCCATATAAACATTGATTTCAGCCTTTAACATTTGGTAGAAATCAGGATTTTGCAAAAGAGATGCATTAAAGTGCCAACTATGTGATTTATTTTTCTCCATATGTGACAACACCTCTAAACTCACCAGGGCGGGATCTGAGACTAAGATGTTTCCAATTAATCAATCAACAGCAGATTAAATGAGGGACTTAGATACCCCAAAAAAATCTATTCTACAATAAATCTTATGGATTGATTAAATAAAATTATAGTCCCTACCTACACATCCTGTGAAGCTTCAATGTTGCTCTAGGGGGCTTACACACTTTTGCCACACTATGATCATGGAATGATTCCTTCACAAGATTAAAATCCCCTCTAAATATATTATCATTATGGGTGCCAGTAGCTTGCAGCAACCCTTTAAGATCTATAAAAAGGCCCTGATAATCAGGGTTAGGTGATTAGCCAAAATCAACCTTTGCCCCTGAATTTCTGCTTAAACAAAAATGACTCATCCAAATTGATCTTTGATCTGTTTGAGACATTTATTGTAGATGTTTACCTATCAATGTAATGACTCCCCTGCTCTTACTCGAGCCAGCACTAAAGAAAACATGTCCACCCCATATCTTTCCAAAATGTTCAGCTTCCTGCGGGGAAAGATGCAATTCTTGAAGAAACACAATATCATATTTATTACATTTAAGAAAAGAAATAACCTTCCTTCTTTTCATGGGATGCCCAAACCCGTTCACATTCCACATGGAGAGAGAAAATCCACTCATATTAACATTTTACATTTTGACAAATTAAAAAAAATTGATTGTGTGAAAAATAAAATGATTAAAAACCATATTCAAACATTAGTGCAACAATCAAAAAACTGCACTTTCCCCCCAAAAAATTTACTTCTCTGTGCACATGACTGCACCAAAAGGTGTGCATCCCTCTAAACTCAAACAGTCGATGTACGCCTCCGAGAGCCCCCTCGGTATGCTGAAGTCAGGTGCTTCTATACAAATTTTGTGAGACATAATTACACAACATAAAGTAATCTATAAAACAAAATCCAGCAAATATGAGGAATAAGCACAAAGAACCTGTAGATTCATCCACGTAAATGTGTGTTCCTCCAGAAAATAAGCTCCAACCGCTAGGCGGAACCAGCACAAAAATAAACAAAGAAGGCGCCCAGTTCAGTGAGTCAATTCCACTCGGCTGCATCACACAATGACTTACTCATTCCATTTACTTTATGAAGGCTAATGCTTGTTTGGGACATGTAAATATTTTGCGGCCATTTTTTTAATCTATTCTCAATTTGGCGAGGAACATCAGTGATAAAGCGACCTTCAGTTGATGAAAGAGTTAGTTGCATTCCTTGAATCGATCACGTTTCTCTCATCGAATTCGTAAAGTCTGGGAACAAGAAAATGCTGTGGTTCTTTCAAGAAAGCCATCCTTTACTCTTCGCCTCATGTAAGACGAGATCTTTATTGGATAATCTCAGAAATTTGTCCAGAATTGATTGGGGCCTGTCTCCCTCAATGGATCTCCGAGCCAGGACTCTGTGAGCTTGCTCAATTTCCAGCTTATGGTCTGTTATGTTGAGTAGATTCGGGAAGAGCTCATCTAGGAATTTCACCATATCTCTGCCGTTTTCGTTGATGCTGTTTTGCCGATTACGATTCTCAAAGTCGTCCAACGTTTCCCATACATGTTCCAAGTCCACCTTGGTCACTAGCGGGTTATGTGCTAATTCCTTCTCTGATGACTCCATATAATCGATCACTTTCTTGATGTGCTGAGATGGGAGAAGGGAATCCCTACCTGTTTTGTTACTCTTCCCCAACCCTAGACTCGGGCAGGACCTAACAGTATCAGTAAAATAACTTGCGGAGCAATTATCAATATATTCAATATTTATGATATTGTTACTCAATACCTTTTTTAACTGATTGCTAATTATGAACCACACTATGATGATTCTTGATCTTTAGAATGTTTCTTCTTGTGAGTCTGAAAACTTCCTAAATAAGTGAATCTCTCCCCGCAGATAGAGCAGCTGTAAGGTTTCTCTCCTGTGTGCACTCTCTGATGGGTTTTCAGGACGTCCGGTCGAGCAAACGTTTTGTCACACTGAGTGCATTTGTAAGGTCTTTCTCCAGTATGAATTCTCTTGTGCTTTGCAAAGGTATTCTGTTTACTGAAACTCATCCCACAAATGCTACAGTGATAAGGCTTTTCTCCCGTGTGCACTCTCAGATGAAACTGGAGACTACCTGGTCCAGAAAATCTCTTTCCACAGTGAGAGCAGAGGTAAGGTTTCTCTCCAGTGTGCATTCTCTCATGGAGTACATGCTGAGACTTATGACGGAAACGTTTATCACAGTGTGCACATTGATAGGGTTTCTCTTCAGAGTGTATTTTCTGATGAGACTTAAGAGTACCTGAATCTGCAAATGTTTTCCCACATTCACTGCACTGATACGGCCTCTCTTTGGTGTGTACACGGACATGTTTCGTCAGATGGGGACTGTGGTTGAATCTCTTCTCACAATGAGGACACTTGTACGGTTTCTCTCCTGTGTGTATTCTCTTATGAGCAACAAGAACTCCTTTAGTTCTGAAAAATTTGTCACACTCTTTGCAGTGGAACTCCTTTTTATCACTGTGTGTCTTAATGTGAGCATTCATAGTAGAACGAGTAAAGAAAACCTTCCCGCACTGCTCACAGTAGTACTGCTTCTTTACTCTGTGCACTTCTGAATGACGGTTCTTCTCTTTTGATGTAGAAAAGATGCTCCCACATGTCTTACATTTGTAGATTTTCTGTTCTGTGTGTCTTTTTTCATGTCTTGCTAAATGTCCCTTTGAGCTGAATGTCTTCTGACATGTTATGCAGGAAAGACTTTGTGCTGACAGACACTCTTTTGATGTAGATATCGTTTCCCCATCTGAACATGAACCACTGTTTCTATCTAAAGGGAACATGAAAGAAAGTAATAGTAAGGTAGTAATTATCATACAGAATATACTGTAAATAACGTGGCTTAAATTTGCTGTGTTAAAGTGGGGGAGGGAATATATAAATAAACTAAACAAGAAGAGAACCGGAGAGCTTTTGACAACATACTGCGGCCACAAAAAGCATTTTGACACTTAAAAATGTCAGAAATTTGTTGCATTAGATCCAAAATAACAAACCAAGTCACATCAACAACCAAATGATGTTATAGCTCCTCTCAGAACTGACTCAACAGAACTGAATAACGTTAACCCCTTTCACCCTAAAGGCCTGACTGATGGATTTCCGCTACAGCTTATAACAAAAAAAATAAATGATGTAAATATGCCCATATTAGAAAATCAGCATATTACAATGAGAAGGATCATGTGACACTGATGACTGCAGTAATGATCCAGAAAATTCAGCTTTGATCACAAATTGCATTTTACAATATATTCAAATAGAAAACTGTTCTTTTAAATTGTAAAAAGAGTTCAGAATATCAATGTTTTTACTGTATTTTGGATCAAATAAATGCAGACTTGGTGAGCAGAATACCAAACGGTAGTTTAAACGGTAGTGTAGGTCTAAAATTAAGTAGAGTCCGTATGTAAAGAAAATGTATAGTCCGATTACTTCTTTTAACTTAAAACTTGATTTTGATCATTAAGTCTCCTCACATTCATTCTCTTTCTGTCACATTCCTCACTGATAGGCTCAGGGGAGGGTCTTTTGACTCCTCAGGTTTGAATTACAATCAATATTCATGATCATTCACGCCTCCTTGTATATTAGCTTTCAACACTAAAAGTGTCTTAGAAAAGATAAATTACTATATTGTTTTGTATAAATGAGTGATCAGGATAGTTTTCACATCATTTTGTAGCAAGAACTCTAGGCTACAAGATCCAGTTCTCAAATGTTTTGTGGACAAATGTTTAGTATGTGTTATATGGCCTTATTTCAATGACTTAAAAACCATGCATAAACGTTATTTTCTCAAAAATACAAACATGTACACACGTTGCTCACATATTATTGTAGCCCATTTTGTGTTGAATACAGTGTTATCAGACTTTAGCCATTAATATGTTTTTAAGCAACTGTAAAGAGCACAAATGTCAAGGCATGTCAAAACTTCTCCAGGGCCCAAAACACCCTCAGACCCAAGAGGGTTAAGGTTATTGTCGAAGTCTGTTCTCCCTATGTTTCCCCTTAAGGTTAGTGTCGAAGTCTGTTCTCCCTATGTTTCCCCTTAAGGTTAGTGTCGAAGTCTGTTCTCCCTATGTTTCCCCTTAAGGTTAGTGCTGAAGTCTGTTCTCCCTATGTTTCCCCTTCAGGTTAGTGTCGAAGTCTGTTCTCCCTATGTTTCCCCTTAAGGTTAGTGTCGAAGTCTGTTCTCCCTATGTTTCCCCTTCAGATTAGTGCCGAAGTCTGTTCTCCCTATGTTTCCCCTTAAGGTTAATGTTGAAGTCTGTTCTCCCTATGTTTCCCCTTAAGGTTAGTGCTGAAGTCTGTTCTCCCTATGTTTCCCCTTCAGGTTAGTGCTGAAGTCTGTTCTCCCTATGTTTCCCCTTCAGGTTAGTGTCAAAGTCTGTTCCCCCTATGTTTCCCCTTCAGGTTAATGTCGAAGTCTGTTCTCCCTATGTTTCCCCTTAAGGTTAATGTCGAAGTCTGTTCTCCCTGTGTTTCCCCTTAAGGTTAATGTTGAAGTCTGTTCTCCCTATGTTTCCCCTTAAGGTTAATGTTGAAGTCTGTTCTCCCTGTGTTTCCCCTTAAGGTTAATGTTGAAGACTGTTCCCCCTATGTTTCCCCTTAAGGTTAATGTTGAAGTCTGTTCTCCCTATGTTTCCCCTACAGGTTAATGTTGAAGTCTGTTCTCCCTATGTTTCCCCTTCAGGTTAGTGTCGAAGTCTGTTCTCCCTATGTTTCCCCTTCAGGTTAGTGTCGAAGTCTGTTCTCCCTATGTTTCCCCTTCAGGTTAATGTCGAAGTCTGTTCTCCCTATGTTTCCCCTTCAGGTTAGTGTCGAAGACTGTTCCCCCTATGTTTCCCCTTAAGGTTAATGTTGAAGTCTGTTCTCCCTGTGTTTCCCTTAAGGTTAATGTCGAAGTCTGTTCTCCCTGTGTTTCCCCTTAAGGTTAATGTCGAAGTCTGTTCTCCCTATGTTTCCCCTTAAGGTTAATGTTGAAGTCTGTTCTCCCTATGTTTCCCCTTAAGGTTAATGTTGAAGTCTGTTCTCCCTGTGTTTCCCCTTAAGGTTAATGTCGAAGTCTGTTCTCCCTGTGTTTCCCCTTAAGGTTAATGTTGAAGTCTGTTCTCCCTATGTTTCCCCTTAAGGTTAGTGTCGAAGTCTGTTCTCCCTATGTTTCCCCTTCAGGTTAGTGTCGAAGACTGTTCCCCCTATGTTTCCCCTTAAGGTTAATGTTGAAGTCTGTTCTCCCTATGTTTCCCCTTAAGGTTAATGTCAAAGTCTGTTCTCCCTGTGTTTCCCCTTAAGGTTAATGTTGAAGTCTGTTCTCCCTATGTTTCCCCTTAAGGTTAATGTCGAAGTCTGTTCTCCCTGTGTTTCCCCTTAAGGTTAGTGTCGAAGTCTGTTCTCCCTATGTTTCCCCTTAAGGTTAGTGTCGAAGTCTGTTCTCCCTGTGTTTCCCCTTAAGGTTAGTGTCTAAATCTGTTCCCCCCTATGTTTTCGCTTAAGGTTAATGTTGAAGTCTGTTCTCCCTATGTTTCTCCTTAAGTTAGTTTTGAAGTCTGTTCCTCCCTATGTTTCTCCTTAAGTTAGTTTTGAAGTCTGTTCTCCCTATGTTTCTCCTTAAGGTTAATGTCGAAGTCTGTTCTCCCTGTGTTTCCCCTTAAGGTTAGTGTCGAAGTCTGTTCTCCCTATGTTTCCCCTTAAGGTTAGTGTCGAAGTCTGTTCTCCCTGTGTTTCCCCTTAAGGTTAGTGTCGAAATCTGTTCCCCCCTATGTTTTCGCTTAAGGTTAATGTTGAAGTCTGTTCTCCCTATGTTTCTCCTTAAGTTAGTTTTGAAGTCTGTTCTCCCTATGTTTCTCCTTAAGTTAGTTTTGAAGTCTGTTCCTCCTATGTTTCCCTTTAGGTTTGTGTCGAAGTCTTTTCTCCCTATGTTTCCCCTTAAGGTTTGTGTCGAAGTCTTTTCTCCCTATGTTTTTTTGGGCCAAATCCTGACTGATAGTGATCCATTCTTGCCTTATTAGTGCTCGGAGTTTATCAAAATTTGTGGGCTTCTGCTTGTGCAATCGCCTTTTGAGGATTAACCACAGGATCTTTATGAGATTAAAGATATGGGGAGTTGCCTGGCCACGGATACAAAATTTCAATGTAATGATCTCCGAGCCACTTCATTATCACTCTTGCCTTGAGACATGTTGCTCCATCATGCTAGAAAATGCACGGATCACCAAATTGCCCCTGGATCGTTGGGGGAAGTTGCTCTGGCAGGATGTTTTGATACCATTCTTTATTCATGGCAGTGGTTTTTGGGCAGAATTGTGAGAGAGCCCACTCACTTGGATGAAAAGAACCCAACACATGGTTTCAGGATGCTTCGCTAATGGCACGACACAGGACTCATGGTAGCGTTCACCTTTTCTTCTAGGGACTATCAACTTTCCAGATGTCCCAAACAGTTGGAAGGGGGCTTCATCAGGGAAAATAACTTTGCACCAGTCTTCTGCTGACCTATCCATGTACTTCCTGCAGAATTTCAGTCTGTCATTGATGTTTTTCTTGGAGAGAAGTGGCTTTGGTGCCCTTCTAGACACCAGGCCATACAGATTATGCAGAGAATGTGCCAGCTCACCAACTAGAGCGTGAGGATGGCAGAGTTTGGTATTCCTCATCACGTGGTGTTTCATCATAAGAAGGGATCATTGAGAGTCGTGTTTGACTGTGGAGCAACATATAAAGGGACATTGCTTAATAGTCAATTGTGGCAAGGCCCTAACCTTACCAATTCTTTGTTAGGTGTATTGATGAGATTCAGGCAAGAACCAGTAGCCTTCATAGCTGATATCGAAGCAATGTTCCATCAAGTCAAAGTGGCTGATGAAGATGTGGAGTTTCTTCGTTTTTTGTGGTGGCCTGATGGAGAATTGACTAAAGAACCAAGTACATTCAGGATGAATGTTCATCTTTTTGGATCCGTGTCATCTCCAAGCTGTGCTTGCTATGCCTTGAAACAGACAGCGAAGGACAACCAAGCAGACTTTCAAGCAGAGGTAATTGAAACCATCAACAACAACTTTTATGTGGATGACTGTTAAAAGAGTGTCTCTTCTGAGGAAATCTCTATGATTAAAAATCTCACTGTTCTCTGTCAAAAAGGAGGTTTTCATTTGACGAAATGGATCAGCAACAGTCACAAAGTTTTGCAGTCAGTTTCAAAAGAGCACCGAGCAAAAGATATACAGCAGCTAGATCTGGATCAAGATAAATTGCCAGTTGAAAGAATTTTAGGTCTTCAATGGAGTGTGGAGACCGACACCTTTCAATTTAAGATTTCTTTGAAAAATAAGCCATGTACTAGGAGGGGTATTCTGTCTGTAGTAACCTCTATCTATGATCCTATGGGATTTTTAGCACCACTTATCTTGCAGAGTTCCAGGTGAGCAGATGTTTTAAACAGATGTTGCATGGATTTTGGACTACCCACTCATGCTTGTCTACATCACTTTGCTGATGCTTGCGAAGTTGGATATGGTACAGTAACCTATCTTAAGATGCAAAATAGTGCAAGCATGGTACATGTAGCTTTCTTGTTGGGAAGGGCTAGAGTAACACCATTGAAACCAGTGACCATACCTCATTTGGAACTAACAGCGGCTGTCTTGGCAGTTAAGGTTGACATCATGTTGAAGAAATTGCAACTCCCATTGGAAGATTCAGTCTTTTGGACTGACAGCACGACTGTCCTTAACTACATTCGGAACAAGAGCAACGGATTCATACATTTGTTTCTAATAGAGTATCTTTCATAGGAGACGCAACACAACCTCAACAGTGGAGATATGTTCCTACTAAAGAAAATCCAGCAGATGATGCATCTCGTGGATTAAAGGTGGAACATTTTCTGAACAATAAGCGATGGGTTGATGGTCCTAGCTTTCTCTTGAAGCCAAGCGACACATTGTTTCTCACAAGTGATCTGACTTCCAATGATGATGACCCAGAGGTTAAAAGGGAGTTGAAGGTAAATGCTATGATCTTTCTGAATGGACAGAATGCCACAAGTCGACTTATCAATTACTTCTCAGAATAGAAACATCGAAAGGTTGCAGTTGCCTGGTACTTGAAACTGCAGAAACTTCTGATGGAGCGGAGTCGTAAAAGAAAGGAGTTATCTTTAGAGCAGATTAACAACGCTGCTGCAGATGCAGAATTACCAGAATTTAAAGCATCTCTGGGCAGACAAGGTTTGTCTGTAGAGGATCTTTCTAATGCTGAGAAAAGCATCGTTCGTTTCAGTCAACAGGATCAATTCCAAGAGGAAATTGCTGAGCTCAAGAATGGAAGGATTGGAGTCAAAAGAAATAGTACTGTTTATAGTTTGGGTCCTGTATTACACAATGAATTGTTAGTAGTTGGACGAAGACTTGATAAGTCAGCCATGCCCGTTGAAAGGAAGCATCCCATCTTGTTATCTAAAGATCAATATGTCATCTCTCAAACTTAGAGACTTAGATACTTACTCTCATATTGATTCATGAACAGTTGGGTCATGGTGGCAGAAACCAGATTCTTTCCAAGCTCCGGTACAAGTATTGGATTACAAATGCTAATTCTGTTGTAAGAAAGATCATTTCCAAGTGTGTTATAAGTAAACGCTACAAAGGAAATTAGGTGAACAAAAGATGGCAGACCTTCCACTGGACAGGATTAACCCTGGTTTACGTAGGAGTGGATTTCTTTGGCCCCATCGAAGTAAAAAGAGGAAGGAGTAAAGTGAAACGCTACGGAATGATATTTACTTGTATGGCAAGTAAAGCTGCCCATTTGGAAATGGCATACTCCCTAGATATGGATTCATGTATCAATGCTTTACGCAGATTTGTCTGTCGTCGTGGTCAAGTGTCTCATATAAGGTCGGATAATGGAACTAATTTCATCACTGCTGAGTGGGTGTTAAAGGAAGCTCTCACTCTATTAAGAAACGAAAATATTCAAAGGGATTTACTGAAGAAAGGAGTTCAGTGGAGTTTTAACCCTCCAACAGTTTTCATAACGGAGGAGTATGGGAGCGTATGATTCGAATGGTGAGACAAATTCTTTGTGCAGTCCTTCGACAACAAACATTGGATGATGAAGCACTGCAAGCTGTCTTGTGCGAAGCAGAAGCTATTTTGAATGATAGACCTATTTCTAAACTATACGATGATCCTAGTGATTTGGAAGCCCTCACTCCAAATCACATCCTGCTTATGAGACGATATCCTGCATTGCCACCTGGCTTGTATGAAAGATCCGATCTTTATGCCAAAAGGAGATGGACACAGGTGCAATACATTTCTGAGCTCTTCTGGAAAAGATAGGTACTAGAATACCTACCCTTGATGCAAAAACGACAAAAGTGGAGTAAGGAACGTAGAAAGTTTATTCCTGGAGACATTGTGATTATTCTGAATTTACTGCTTCCTATACATTTTGTACAAAATATTGATTTATGATCGATTGATGATATGCATGGCTCCAATTTGTATGATTTGTAATTGCTATGTCAATGTGCCTTAAGCAATTAAGGGGCCGGTGTGTAGGAGCCATTTTGCCATAATACTGTGGTTAGCATGTAACATATTGGAATTGTGGAACAAAAAAATTATGGAGACACAACATTAAAGAATGAAACATACCTGATGGAATAAATTCTTCATCATCATCATCATCATCATCATCATGACTGTCATGTTGAATAACATCCTCATGATCCTCATTATCATCATGATTGTCATGTTGAACAACAGCCTCATCTTCATCATCATCATCATGACTGTCATGTTGAATAACATCCTCATGATCATCATCATCTTCATGGTGATCATCATGCTGTTCCTCTGCTGTGGTTTCTCCTCTCATCTCCATCAGGTTCCTGCAGTCCAGCAGCTTCACTGAACACATCTTCAATGGTATCTGCAGCATCTGCTGTTCTCCAGCGTTACAGACAGAAGCCAGAGACTCTGTGGAGGTTTGATCACCCTGATTACTGTCACACACACTCTCCTGAGCGTCAGTATAACAGAGTAAAGTGAGGCTGAGCTCTGAGTCCTGTGTGTCTCTGGATCTCTGATCTCTGACGCTCCACACTGAATCCTGATATTCTGTGGAGGTCCCATCAGTCACACACACTGAAGATTGACAGGAAACCTTCTCCAGCTCCTGACAAACACAACACAATCACTGTACTGACTCATCTGGACTCTTGATATATTTAACAGCTGTACAAACCTCTCCGTTCAGTGGATCTCCTCTTTCCCTCAGCTTTGCCTCCAGTAACGCCACCTCTTTCTTCAGCTGAGAGATTTCTGTCATCAAATCATCAATATCCAGCATGGACAGATCAGTTCCTACTGATTTACAGCACATCAAATCCACCTGCAAACTCATCTTCAACATCTCAACACAAAAACTCAATAAGACTCCTGAAACAGGATATTTAAAGCTCTTGTCAAAACAAAGAGAAAACGTTTGGTTTGCTGTCATGAAAGAGAGGAAATCATCAAGAATAGAAACAGAGAAGTGACAGAAATGTATTAAAGACGCAGCAGCTGAACATCTAAACAAACTGTGAGTTCTTCTTTCTTTCTTTAGTGAGTTTACCGGCGGACTAAAGAGCTTCAGAGCGACTCCTGCTGGACTGGAGTCACAACACAAGCACCATTCAGCAGATCTCAGAAACAGCTGCGGATTAATTCAATTGACATAAAGTCAAGAGTCTTTTTTAATAATTTAAGAGATGAAATCAGTGATGTCCATTAAAAACTGTAGGGTACTGCACTCGCATTATAAGCTTTAGCCTCTTTCGAATACTCTTTCATTTAATATATTTTATAAAACTTTATTAATAATTAATAATAAATCTCCTGTCAGATGTAGTAGATGTAAAATAATAATAGTGCCCCAGAATAACACGAAACTGTCGGAGGAAATGTTCGATTATATGAAAATTTTTGTTTACCTGTCATTGTCTCACATTTTTTACCCTTCATGATAATCACATTTTCATATAATCGAACATTTCCTCCGACAGTTTCGTGTTATTCTGGGGCACTATTATTATTTTACATCTACTACATCTGACAGGAGAGTTATTATTAATTATTAATAAAGTTTTATAAAATATATTAAATGAAAGCGTATTCGAAACAGGCTAAAGATTATAATGCGAGTGCAGTAGCCAACAGTTTTTAATGGACATCACTGATTTCATCTCTTAAATTATTAAAAAAGACTCTTGACTTTATGTCTATTGAATTAATCCGCAGCTGTTTCTGAGATCTGCTGAATGTTGCTTGTGTTGTGACTCCAGTCCAGCAGGAGTCGCTCTGAAGCTCTTTAGTCCGCCGGTAAACTCACTAAAGAAAGAAAGAAGAACTCACAGTTTGTTTAGATGTTCAGCTGCTGCGTCTTTAATACATTTCTGTCACTTCTGTTTCTATTCTTGATGATTTCCTCTTTCATGACAGCAAACCAAACGTTTCTCTTTGTTTTGACAAGAGCTTTAAATATCCTGTTTCAGGAGTCTTATTGAGTTTTTGTGTTGAGATGTTGAAGATGAGTTTGCAGGTGGATTTGATGTGCTGTAAATCAGTAGGAACTGATCTGTCCATGCTGGATATTGATGATTTGATGACAGAAATCTCTCAGCTGAAGAAAGAGGTGGCGTTACTGGAGGCAAAGCTGAGGGAAAGAGGAGATCCACTGAACGGAGAGGTTTGTACAGCTGTTAAATATATCAAGAGTCCAGATGAGTCAGTACAGTGATTGTGTTGTGTTTGTCAGGAGCTGGAGAAGGTTTCCTGTCAATCTTCAGTGTGTGTGACTGATGGGACCTCCACAGAATGTCAGGATTCAGTGTGGAGCGTCAGAGATCAGAGATCCAGAGACACACAGGACTCAGAGCTCAGCCTCACTTTACTCTGTTATACTGACGCTCAGGAGAGTGTGTGTGACAGTAATCAGGGTGATCAAACCTCCACAGAGTCTCTGGCTTCTGTCTGTAACGCTGGAGAACAGCAGATGCTGCAGATACCATTGAAGATGTGTTCAGTGAAGCTGCTGGACTGCAGGAACCTGATGGAGATGAGAGGAGAAACCACAGCAGAGGAACAACATGATGATCACCATGAAGATGAGGATGTTGTTCAACATGACAGTCATGATGATGATGATGATGATGATGATGAGGTGGATGTTATTCAACATGACAATGATGAGGATGAAGAATTTATTCCATCAGGTATGTTTCATTCTTTAATGTTGTATCTTTCTTCATATTTCGAAAAACTTGAGGAAAGAGATACCATTATTTCGTTTATATTTCTATTGTTCCTAACCTTTAAATCAGGGATGTGATTCTTCCGGATTAATTTTTAATTAAAGTTAAAATAATAAGGAAGTGCGTCATAAACAAACTCCAAAAATGGCATTTCTCTGTGCGGTCAGCACCGCTTCTATGTGTCACGTGAACTTCTTAGTCTTAGCCCATTATACACTTTAACAGTTTTTGATAAGTCTTTTAAGAGCATCATATAAGATATTTAGACTTGCTTTTAGAAAATATATTTTGTATATGAGTATATTCTTTTCTTAAGTGAAAAAATACACTTATATTTAAGATACATTCTCTGAAAGCAAGTCTAAATATCTTATATGTTGCTTCAAGTAAATGTCTTGTTTTAACGATTTTTAGATATTTTAAATGGAAAATAAGACAAAAACTCTTGATTACAATAGGATTTTTTTGCAGTGAAATTTGTTACTGAACTAAACTTAATAAAAAATATTTTTTCCCCTTGTAATTCAGTGAATGTCATTTAGAGATATCTTATATCTTTTTATATTTAAAAGATGATTTCATCATCTTTATTGTTAGTAAGCATGTTTAATACAACCTTTTATGTTTAGGCACAAGCTGAATAATCGGTTAAGAGCTAATGATTAATCATTGCAATAATCGACCGAATAGTCAAATAATCAGTCTAATAATCATTCGATTAGTTAATTAGCAAAATAAGTGTTAGTTGCAGCCCTATTAAACATTAAACATAGTTGGAAAACTTTGACTCTAACCTTAGGGGGAAACATAGAGGGAACAGAATTCGACAAAGGGGAAACATAGGGGAACAGAATTCGACAAAGGGGAAACATAGAGGGAACAGAATTCGACAAAGGGGAAACATGGGGGAACAGAATTCGACAAAGGGGAAACGTGGGGGAACAGAATTCGACAAAGGGGAAACATAGAGGGAACAGACTTCGACAAAGCGGAAACATGGGGGAACAGAATTCAACAAAGGGGAAACATAGAGGGAACAGACTTCGACAAAGGGGAAACATAGAGGGAACAGACTTCGACAAAGGGGAAACATGGGGGAACAGAATTCAACAAAAGGGAAACATAGAGGGAACAGACTTCGACAAAGGGGAAACATAGAGGGAACAGACTTTGACAAAGGGGAAACATGGGGGAACAGAATTCGACAAAGGGGAAACATTGGGGGAACAGAATTCGACAAAGGGGAAACATGGGGGAACAGAATTCGACAAAGGGGAAACATGGGGGAACAGACTTCGACAAAGGGGAAACATAGAGGGAACAGACTTCGACAAAGGGGAAACATGGGGGAACAGAATTCGACAAAGGGGAAACATAGAGGGAACAGACTTCGACAAAGAGGAAACATAGAGGGAACAGACTTCGACAAAGAGGAAACATGGGGGAACAGAATTCGACAAAGGGGAAACATGGGGGAACAGACTTCGACAAAGAGGAAACATGGGGGAACAGAATTCGACAAAGGGGAAACATGGGGGAACAGAATTCGACAAAGGGGAAACATAGAGGGAACAGACTTCGACAAAGAGGAAACATGGGGGAACAGAATTCGACAAAGGGGAAACATGGGGGAACAGAATTCGACAAAGGGGAAACATAGAGGGAACAGACTTTGACAAAGGGGAAACATGGGGGAACAGAATTCGACAAAGGGGAAACATAGAGGGAACAGATTTTGACAAAGGGGAAACATGGGGGAACAGACTTCGACACTAACCTTATGGGGAAACATAGTAAGAACAGAATTCGACAAAGGGGAAACATGGGGGAACAGACTTCGACACTAACCTGAAGGGGAAATATAGGGGGAACAGTCTTCGACACTAACCTGAAGGGGAAACATAGGGAGAACAGACTTCGACACTAACCTGAAGGGGAAACATAGGGAGAACAGACTTCGACACTAACCTTAAGGGGAAACATAGGGAGAACAGACTTCGACACTAACCTGAAGGGGAAACATAGGGAGAACAGACTTCGACACTAACCTGAAGGGGAAATATAGGGGGAACAGTCTTCGACACTAACCTGAAGGGGAAACATAGGGGGAACAGTCTTCAACACTAACCTGAAGGGGAAACATAGGGGGAACAGACTTCAGCACTAACCTTAAGGGGAAACATATGGGGAACAGAGTTCGACACTAACCTTAAGGGGAAACATGAGGGAACAGAATTCGACAAAGGGGAAACATGGGGGAACAGAATTCGACATTAACGTAAGGTGAAACATAAGGGGAACAGAATTCAACAAAAAGTATACATGGGGGAACAGAATTCGACATTAACGTAAGGTGAAACATAAGGGGAACAGAATTCAACAAAAAGTATACATGGGGGAACAGAATTCGACAAAGGGGAAACATAGAGGGAACAGAATTCGACAAAGGGGAAACATAGAGGGAACAGACTTCAACAAAGGGGAAACATGGGGGAACAGAATTCGACAAAGGGGAAACATAGAGGGAACAGACTTCGACAAAGGGGAAACATGGGGGAACAGAATTCGACAAAGGGGAAACATAGAGGGAACAGACTTCGACAAAGGGGAAACATGGGGGAACAGAATTCGACAAAGGGGAAACATAGAGGGAACAGATTTTGACAAAGGGGAAACATGGGGGAACAGACTTCGACACTAACCTTATGGGGAAACATAGTAGGAACAGAATTCGACAAAGGGGAAACATGGGGGAACAGACTTCGACACTAACCTTATGGGGAAACATAGTAGGAACAGAATTCGACAAAGGGGAAACATAGAGGGAACAGAATTCGACACTAACCTTAAGGAGAAACATAGGGGGAACAGACTTCGACACTAACCTGAAGGGGAAATATAGGGGAAACAGACTTCGGCACTAACCTGAAGGGGAAATATAGGGGGAACAGTCTTCGACACTAACCTGAAGGGGAAACATAGGGAGAACAGACTTCGACACTAACCTGAAGGGGAAATATAGGGAGAACAGACTTCGACACTAACCTGAAGGGGAAACATAGGGGGAACAGTCTTCGACACTAACCTGAAGGGGAAACATAGGGAGAACAGACTTCGACACTAACCTGAAGGGGAAACATAGGGGGAACAGACTTCGACACTAACCTGAAGGGGAAACATAGGGGGAACAGACTTCGACACTAACCTGAAGGGGAAATATAGGGGGAACAGTCTTCGACACTAACCTGAAGGGGAAACATAGGGGGAACAGACTTCAGCACTAACCTTAAGGGGAAACATATGGGGAACAGAGTTCGACACTAACCTTAAGGGGAAACATGAGGGAACAGAATTCGACAAAGGGGAAACATGGGGGAACAGAATTCGACATTAACCTGAAGGTGAAACATAAGGAGAACAGAATTCAACAAAGAAGTATACATAGGGGAACAGAATTGACATTAACGTGAAGGTGAAACATAAGGGAACAGAATTCAACATAAAAGTATACATGGGGAACAGAATTCGACAAAGGGGAAACATAGAGGGAACAGAATTCGACAAAGGGGAAACATAGAGGGAACAGACTTCAACAAAGGGGAAACATGGGGGAACAGAATTCGACAAAGGGGAAACATAGAGGGAACAGACTTCGACAAAGGGGAAACATAGAGGGAACAGACTTCGACAAAGGGGAAACATGGGGGAACAGAATTCGACAAAGGGGAAACATAGAGGGAACAGATTTTGACAAAGGGGAAACATGGGGGAACAGACTTCGACAAAGGGGAAACATGGGGGAACAGAATTCGACAAAGGGGAAACATAGAGGGAACAGACTTCGACAAAGGGGAAACATGGGGGAACAGAATTCGACAAAGGGGAAACATAGAGGGAACAGATTTTGACAAAGGGGAAACATGGGGGAACAGACTTCGACACTAACCTTATGGGGAAACATAGTAGGAACAGAATTCGACAAAGGGGAAACATGGGGG
The DNA here is from genome assembly GCF_025860055.1 of Xyrauchen texanus. Lineage (NCBI taxonomy): Eukaryota > Metazoa > Chordata > Actinopteri > Cypriniformes > Catostomidae > Xyrauchen > Xyrauchen texanus. The sequence continues at coordinate 1,394,519 of NC_068286.1, read as the reverse complement.
AACAGACTTCGACACTAACCTTATGGGGAAACATAGTAGGAACAGAATTCGACAAAGGGGAAACATAGAGGGAACAGAATTCGACACTAACCTTAAGGAGAAACATAGGGGGAACAGACTTCGACACTAACCTGAAGGGGAAATATAGGGGGAACAGTCTTCGACACTAACCTGAAGGGGAAACATAGGGAGAACAGACTTCGACACTAACCTGAAGGGGAAACATAGGGAGAACAGACTTCGACACTAACCTGAAGGGGAAATATAGGGGGAACAGTCTTCGACACTAACCTGAAGGGGAAACATAGGGGGAACAGACTTCAACACTAACCTGAAGGGGAAACATAGGGAGAACAGACTTCGACACTAACCTGAAGGGGAAACATAGGGAGAACAGACTTCAACACTAACCTTAAGGGGAAACATATGGGGAACAGAGTTCGACACTAACCTTAAGGGGAAACATGAGGGAACAGAATTCGACAAAGGAGAAACATAGGGGAACAGAATTCAACAAAAAGTATACATGGGGGAACAGAATTCGACATTAACGTAAGGTGAAACATAAGGGGAACAGAATTCAACAAAAAGTATACATGGGGGAACAGAATTCGACAAAGGGGAAACATGGGGGAACAGACTTTGACACTAACCTTGGGGGGAAACATAGAGGGAACAGAATTTGACAAAGGGCAAACATGGGGGAACAGACTTCGACAAAGGGGAAACATAGAGGGAACAGAATTCGACAAAGGGAAACATGGGGGAACAGAATTCGACAAAGGGGAAACATAGAGGGAACAGAATTTGACAAAGGGGAAACATAGAGGGAACAGAATTCGACAAAGGGGAAACATGGGGGAACAGACTTCGACAAAGGGGAAACATGGGGGAACAGAATTCGACAAAGGGGAAACATAGAGGGAACAGACTTCGACAAAGGGGAAACATGGGGGAACAGACTTCGACAAAGGGGAAACATGGGGGTACAGAATTCGACAAAGGGGAAGCATGGGGGAACAGACTTCGACAAAGGGGAAACATAGAGGGAACAGAATTCGACAAAGGGGAAACATGGAGGTAACAGAATTCGACAAAGCGGAAACATAGAGGGAACAGAATTCGACAAAGGGGTAACATGGGGTAACAGAATTCGAAAAAGGGGTAACATGGGGTAACAGAATTCGACAAAGGGGAAACATAGAGGGAACAGAATTCGACAAAGGGGAAACATAGGGGAGAACAGACTTCGACACTAACCTCAAGGGGAAACATAGAGGGAATAGAATTCGACAAAGTGGAAACATAGAGGGAACAGACTTCGAAACTAACCTTAAGTGGAAACATAGAGGGAATAGAATTCGACACTAACCTTAAGGGGAAACATAGGGAGAACAGACTTCGACAATAACCTCAAGGGGAAACATAGAGGGAATAGAATTCGACAAAGTGGAAACATAGAGGGAACAGACTTCGAAACTAACCTTAAGTGGAAACATAGAGGGAACAGACTTCATATTTATATTATATATTTATATTTTCTTACATTTTGAATGCTTTTCTAAAAATGTATACCATGCAATTGGCATTCTTTGCCAAAATATCTTTAAGCTCTCGAAATCTGTCAAAATTCCTTTAGGGTGTAAGAACTTTATTCTTAATGCATTTCTTAATAATAATAATAATATATTTATTTTTTATAGCGCCTTTAAAAGTAGCTTTCTCAAAGCGCTTTACAGACAAGCATAACAGCAGATGTAAATACAAAAATAAGCACATAAAATTAAGATCATGTAAAAGCAATCCTAAAATAAAATGTTTTAAGAATAGATTTAAAAGTCACTAATGTTTTTGCTTCCCTGATGTCGGCCGGAAGGGAATTCCAGAGCTTAGGAATATAGACAGAAAATGCTCGATCACCCCTCATATGAAGCCGTGTCCTCGGAACAACCAAAAGACCACTCTGAGTGGTGCGCAGATTGCGACGTGGTGTGTAAGGTATTAATAAATCAGTCAAATACTCCGGTGCCAAATTGTGCAGAGATTTATAGGCCAGCATAAGGATTTTAAAATCAATACGGTACCTAACAGGCAGCCAGTGCAAGGACTCCAAGACCGGGGTTATATGGTCCCTAGCCCTGACCCCAGACAGCACTCTAGCAGCTGAATTTTGAAGATATTGCAATTTATCCAATGATGATTTAGACACCCCAGCTAGAAGACCATTGCAGTAGTCAATACGCGAAAAGACAAAAGAATTTATAAATTTCTCAGCTACCGAGAAGGACAACATAGGACGTAGCCGGGCTATATTTCTAAGGTGATAAAATGATGTCTTAACTGTATTCTGGACAAAAGGCTCAAATGACAGTGTGGCGTCAAATATGACACCCAGATTTTTTAATTTGGTCTTAAACTCCAGTGTAACGCCATCAACAGATAGAGTAGGAGACCCAACCTTTCGCAGTTGATGAGTAGATCCAAGGAGCATGACTTCTGTTTTTGAGCCGTTTAGAGACAGAAAATTATTGGACATCCAAATCTTTATCTCAGCAATACAGTTAGAAAGATGCCCAACGTTCACTTGCTGACCGGTCGAGTATGTAGATAAATCTGTGTATCGTCAGCATAACAGTGATAGTTAAGGTTGAGAGATTGTAGTAATTGACCAAGTGGATAGATGTACATATTAAAGAGTAAAGGACCCAAGACTGATCCTTGTGGAACACCCGTATGAACAGAACCAACTTTGGACCTATAACCACCCAAAGAAACAAATTGACTGCGATCAGTGAAATAGGACTTGAACCAGTCAAGAACAGTCTCTGACAAACCAAATACATGTTCGAGGCGATTGAGTAATAGGGCATGATCAATAGTGTCGAAGGCTGAACTGAGATCCAAAAGAATGAGAATGGACGTGGAGCCGGAGTCAGAGGCAATTAGTAAGTCATTAGCGACTTTCACCAATACAGTCTCAGTGCTGTGTAATTTCCGAAATCCTGATTGATGAGGCTCGAATAGTTTATTTTCAATTAAATGTTTGTTTAATTGTGATGCAACCACACCCTCCAAGATTTTTGACAGAAATTAGAGATTTGAGATTGGGCGATAATTAGACAGATTTTTCATCTCAGAATTTTGCTTTTTTAAAACGGGAGTAACCGCAGCAGTTTTAAGTGCTGCTGGCACCTCCCCAAATGACAAGGAGTCATTTATTATTGCAAGAATTGAGGGACACAAAGGACCAAAGCAGGATTTAAACAGGCTACCAGGCATGGGATCAAGTATGCAAGTGGTAGCTTTCATACTAGAAACCTGGTTGCAAAGCATCTCATGTTGTACTAAAGTGAATTTGGATAAAGGAGTGCCAGAGAAATTAGGAGTATTAACTGTAAGATCAGCAGACTGCAAGGTATGAATATTTGTGCGAATATTGTCAATTTTTTCACTGAAAGATTTGAGAAACTCATTACACAGCCAGCCAGATGAAGTCAAAAAACTGACACTATCTGCTTTGAGTAGACTGTTAATTGTATGAAAGAGCTTCCTGGGATTACTTTGATTGTTCTCAATAATGTTTGAGAAATAGGCAGATCTTGCAGTTTCAATGGATACTCTGTAGTTTGACAAGGAATTTTTCCAGGCCTGGTGAAACACATTTAAACCAGAGTAGCGCCATTTTCGCTCTAATTTCCGACACACAGCCTTCTGTATACGTAAATCACCATTATACCAGGGGGCTGACTGTGCAAATGAAACATTACATGTTTTTATGGGTGCATAGGTGTCCAAGTTGGCTGTGAGAACATTGTTAAATACTGAAATTTTATCCTCAATAGGAGCAGAAGACATGCCATCTAAAGAAGAGACAATCGAGTTTGCAAAGGTAGCATGATCAATTGATTGCCATTTACGGAATGAAATAGTTTGTGAAGTCACTCTACTAGAATGAAATGTCTCAATGTTAAAGAGGATGGCTAGATGATCAGAAAGTCCAGCATCCACAACAGAGAGATTAGAAAGAGATGAGTCATTTGCAATTATTAAATCTAACGTATGTCCTTTACAGTGAGTAGGGACAGTTACAAACTGAGAAAAATTAAAACAGTCCAAGAGTGATAGGAAGTCCTTGGCCAAGAGACAGGCTTTCTGATCTACATGTATGTTAAAATCACCCAGAATCAAAATTCTCTTAAATCTGACAGACAATATAGAAAGAAGATCAGCAAACTCAGACAGAAAGTCCTTATTCATTTTAGGAGGTCGATAGATAGTGACCATAGCAGAATGGAGAGCAGAGTGAGTATCAAACACATTTAAAACAAGACATTCAAAAGTTTTAAAAGGAGAAACAGACACAGGGTGAATCTTGGCTTGTTCATATGGCAGAGCAGAAAAGTTAGTAAAATCAACCCCAGAGGAAGACAGTCTTTTAATCCTTCGCCGGCAGTTCAAAACTGGGATGGAGGACGACGAGGAAGAGACGTAGCTTCGGCCTGTGCTCCGATGAATATACCGCTTAGGCCGCAGTAATCCAACCCGGTCACAGTGGTCGTAGGTGTCCCCCAACAGATAGTAATTCCGCTTGGCATCACAACGGAGAGAGGAGCGGCAGCCAGAGCGCGCCAGCGTACCCAAGGCCAAGTCTCAAAAATGTAATGGAAAAGTATTGTGAATTTCTATTCTTCAATTGCATCAGTAGTTCATACTTCAACAAAAAATTACCAAGACACCAATTGATGAAAAGTAATTTAATAAATGTTCAGTCAGTTCTGAGAGGAGCTATAACATCATTTGGTTGTTGATGTGACTTGGTTTGATATTTTGGATCTAATGCAACAAATTTCTGAAATTTTTAAGTGTGTTTTTGTGCCTTTTTGTGGCCGCAGTATGTTGTCAAAAGCTCTCCGGTTCTCTTCTTGTTTAGTTTTTTTTTATATATTCCCTCCCCCACTTTAACACAGCAATTTTCAGCCACGTTATTTACAGTATATTCTGTATGATAATTACGACCTTACTATTACTTACTTTCATGTTCCCTTTAGATAGAAACAGTGGTTCATGTTCAGTTGGGGAAACGATATCTACATCAAAAGAGTGTCTGTCAGCACAAAGTCTTTCCTGCATCACCTGTCAGATGACATTCAGCTCAAAGGGACATTTAGTAAGACATGAAAAAAGACACACAGAACAGAAAATCTACAAATGTAAGACATATGGGAGCAGCTTTTCTACATCAAAAGAGAAGAAACTTCATTTGAAAGTGCACAGAGTAAAGAAGCAGTACTACTGTGAGCAGTGCGGGAAGGTTTTCTTTACTACTCGTTCCAATATGAATGCTCACATGAAGACACACAGTGATAAAAAGGAGTTCCACTGCAAAGAGTGTGACAAATTTTTCAGAACTAAAGGAGTTCTTGTTATTCATAAGAGACTACATACCGGGGAGAAACCGTACAAGTGTCCTCACTGTGAGAAGAGATTCAACCACAAGCCCCATCTGAAGACACATGTCCGTGTGCACACCAAAGAGAGGCCGTATCAGTGCAGTGAATGTGGGAAAACATTTGCACAGCTAGATTCTCTAAAGTCACATCAGAAAATACACTCTGAAGAGAAACACTATCAATGTTCACTGTGTGATAAACGTTTCCGTCATAAGTCTCAGCAGATAATCCATGAGAGAATGCACACTGGAGAGAAACCTTACCTTTGCTCTCACTGTGGAAAGAGATTTTCTGGTCCAGGTCATCTCCAGATTCATCTGAGAGTGCACACGGGAGAAAAGCCTTATCACTGTAGCATTTGTGGGATGAGTTTCTGCCAACACTATAACTTTGTAAAGCACCAGAGGACACATACTGGTGAAAGACCTTACAAATGCACTCAGTGTGACAAAACATTTGCCCGACCGGACGTCCTGAAAACCCATCAGAGAGTGCACACAGGAGAGAAACCTTACAGCTGCTCTACCTGCGGGGAAAGATTCACTTATTTAGGAAGTTTTCACACTCACCAGAAGAAACATGCTAAAGAACAAGCTGCCCTTGAATCATCATCATAATGTGTTTTCACAGCTTTATTGTTAAAAAGATGCTGTACATTGCACTTTAATTGGCAGCATCACATTAAACTCTCATGTGGATTCAGATTAGAGATGAATGGAGTTGAACTCCTATCCACCTTATTCCTACACCCCGTGATACTATGCACGAAATATGGGAATTATTTCCGCTAAGAAGTAAACGCAGTTGTAGTTGCATCGGACATTCATTAATATTTTTGTTGCAGTGTTGATCATTCATTGATAGATCTAAGTATGTGAGCACAGCCCGACGGAGCATAATAAGGACAATATACAGATAGCCGTTCCATCTTTAATTGATGATTGGGAGGACAATTTAAAGAAGCTGCTTCAGGATGTATGTAGAGCAGTGAATTGCATGTTATCCCTGAGCTCTGTAAGGACATCGTAACGTGTTCTAGCCAAAACAACTTGACCAAAACATAATTCAGTACTCACTAAGACCTTGTTTATAGCTGGTATTTGTTTTGTTCAATGATTCAAAATACAATTACTCACTTTTTGACTCGCATGCTGGTCTTGTACGTCGGTTTCTCAAACCATTTGTAAAATGTGCTGTAACAGTGTCATCTACAGGATTCTTGAAGATCAACAGGAATTTAAATGAATGCACATCATCACAGTATTAAGATGTATCTCTGTGATCTGATCACATGTGGTCAGATGAGACACATCACTGTTGGGCGCACAAATGCATTTGCTGTGAACACTTGTGACATAGCATCACTTCATCATAAATTAATAAACCAGATAAATGTCAAAAAAGACAAAGAAGCTTGGAAAATTGTACACCAGGTACAGCTCAATTTTCATCTACTGTAATTACACATGAAGACACACTGAAGAAGATCCGTAAAGATCTCGTACATGTACATGTAAGCTCTTTTTCATTTTTTTCAGTTAATTACTTTTATAGCCAGTTTCAACTCTTGATTTAGTGCAGCAGTTGACACGTTACGAGTGTCACTTCGCTGCATCCCGGACAATGTTTACAGCATTTCTAATGCGTTTTTGCCTACCTCCATATTTTTTCTTTTTTTTGTGATTCGATAACTTTGTCTACTGATGAAGATATTAGAAACTTTGTTGAACCATTAGAAATCCCTAAACTGACGACTGACCAAAAAAATTATCTTGATTCTGAGATAATCTTGGAGGATCTCTGCAAGGTAATTAAGGCCTTGCCTACAGGCAAGGCTCTGGGGCCAGATGTTTTTGCCACTGAATTTTTCAGATCTTATGCTACAGAACTGGCTCCACTTTTGCTAGAAATTTATACAGAATTTTTAAAAATGGAAAGCTTCTCCCAACCATGACAAAAGCCCGGATCAGTCTGATTCTAAAAAAGGACAAAGATTCAAGCGAATGTAAGAGTTACCGTCCAATTTCTCTGATTGAGCTAGACATAAAAATATTGTACAAAATTCTGGCTTTACTGATTAAGTAAAGTTATGACATCTCTTAAACATACATATCAGGTGGGGTTTATTTGGGCCTGCAGCTCTTCTGATAATATTAGGCATTTCATCAATATTATTTGGTAAGTGGTGAATGATCAGACTCCGATCGCGGCCATCTCACTTGATGCCAAAAAGATGTTTGATATGGTAGAATGGGATTATCTTTTTAAGATTTTGGAAATATGTGAGTGGTGGTGGCGTAGTGGTCTAGAGCACATAACTGGTAATCAGAAGGTCATTGGTTCGATCCACACAGCCACCACCATTGTGTCCTTGAGTAAGACACTTAACTCCAGGTTGCTCCGGGGGGATTGTCCCTGTAATAAGTGCACTGTAAGTTGCTTTGGATAAAAGCGTCTGCCAAATGCATAAATGTAAATATAAATATATGGGTTTGGGAATACTTTTATTGGATGGATTAAGTTACTTTATAGACACCCAGTAGTGGTGGAACAAACAAATTGATTAATTTCAGATTATTTTACTCTGGATATTATTTCCCCATAATTGTTCTCTCTTGCCCTGGAACCATTAGCAGCCACGATAAGAAAGGAGGAGGATTTTCAAGGGGTGATGGTGAGAGGTGTGGCACATAAGATTCTGCTTTATGCAGATTATATTTTATTATTCTCTGACCCTTCTAGATCTATGCCTTGCTTCCACAGAATTATTACATTATTGGGATACAGAGTTAATTGGGATACAGAGTTAATTGGTCTAAATCCGAATCTTTGGCTCTGACAGCATACTACCCAATAACGGCTTTTCAGCCAGGTTGCTTTAAGTGGCCCCCACAGGGCATTAAGTATTTGGGTATTTTATTCCAAGCAAATTTGTGTGATTTATTTACAGTTAGTTTTGAAGTGATGTGGGCAGGTGGGCTTCATTACATTTATCTATGATTGGGAAGGTTAATGAAATTAAAATTAATTCTATTCCAAAATTCAACTACCTTCATTTGGAATGGGAAACGTCCCAGATTACATTTCAGTAAACTGCATAGGCTGATTAATAAAGGTGGGATAGGCCTACCCAAGATTTTGTTTTATTATTATGCATTCAGTCTCAGACATTTGGCTTATTGGTCACTTCCATCTGAGCGAGCCCCTCCCTGTTTGTTTGTAGAAAAAGAAGCTCTTGCCCCTATTTTTCCATTGCAAAGCCTTTCTATCAAACTAACCGGAGATGCTAAATCACACCTGTTATCATGCATTTAATTTTTACTTTTATTTAAATGTTGCCTCGAGCTTATGGCTTAACCCCAAGTTATGTGTTAATAAATCCCCTTTTTGCTGGAGTGGATTATGAGGGAGGTTAATACACTCGGTGACCTATATGAGAGCAGAGTGTTGAGATCCTTTTGAAAACCTGATTCAACAGTTATCCCAGATGATTCCCAGATCTCAGTTATTTAGATATTTACAGCTGCGTCACCTTCTCTGTACTATTTTGGGAGTAGCATACACCCCTCGAAAGTTGCAGATACTCTGGGAGAGGTGATTACTGCTTTTGGAAAAGGTCACAAGGCATCAGTGTATTACTCCCTATACTAGAAAGATTTAAACTTGGTATTGGAGGAGGGAGTGTAGGCTGGGATTCTAAAAAACATCAAGTCTGTATGTAGAGATGCAAGGGTGCACTTTATGCAATTCAAGATTTGACATCGATTTTATTGGACCCCCTCTAGATTGTATAGGCTTGGTCTAAAAGACACACCAACCTGTTGGTGATGCCAATCAGAGGATGGAGACATAAGCCATGTCTTTTGGGGGGGTGTTAAGATCCAGGAGTTTTGGTTGAAGTTTCAGAGACTTGTGTGACATATTGGGCACTCAGGTTAAATTTTTCCCCAGACTCTGTATTTTGGGTGATGGGTGGCCATCAGTGTGAAGAATAGACACATAAAGAGTTGGGTCCTAATCAGCGTCATGATTGCCAGACAGATTCTGTTAAGGTGTTGGAGGTCAACTAGAGTGCCCTCATTTCAGGAGTGGTGCTTGGAGATGAGTAGGGTGGCGGCCTTTGAAGAAGGGTCTTACAGAAGACTAGGGAAATTAAATTTGTTTATGGAGAAATGGGGTGGATGTTTGTCGTTGCTGGACTTGTAATTATTATTATTTATCTTATTTTTGTATATATATATATATATATTTTTTTTTTTTTATGTGTGTCTATAATCATGTGTATATATTCATCTGTTACCACAGTGATGATTGATGTGAGTCAGGGTAGGGTTGGGGATTGGGAGGGGTGGTTGTGGGGTTTAAATGTTGATTCCATGTACATATGTTTTGCTGTTCTTTTTAATGTAGTGAAATTTGTAAAATGTAATTACAATAAAAATCGTATATATATTTTGAATGTGTTGAAACTTGATACCGGGCGACGCATCCTGACCTGATAACTGCACCATTAGAACGGTTTCATGCTGAAGAGCTGCTTAGAAGTACTGGAGCACAATCTGTAACTGGCGACGCTCAAAAATTCTCAATTTCTTTTTATGGTTGACACATTTTTTTACAGGCATATAATTTTAACTGGTATATCAATGGATGAGCTTAATACTGAGCCATTTCTCAATATGTGTTCTTGTCTGTACTTGTGTTCTTTTGGACATTTGAAATGTCAACATTTGTAGCCCAAGTACTGTTCCAATTCAAAGTCTGCATCTAACAAAGTACAATCCAAATGCCCAGATGTGTTCTTGCTCTGCCCGTTTTATCGAGGGTGCATTGGGAGGGGACTTGTGTGGACTTTGGACAGCCCAGTATCTCAGAATGCATTTAGCACCAACCAGTGGTCAGGTTTGTTGGCCTCCTTGCTCGCACACGCATTTTCAGTTCTGCCCACACATTTTCTATTGGATTGAGGTCAGGGCTTTGCGATGTCTACTGCAATACCTTGACTTTGTTGTCCTAAAGCCATTTTGCCACAACTTTGGAGGTATGCTTGGGGTCATTGTCCATTTGGAAGACCCATTTGCGACTGTGCTTCAACTTCATGGCTGATGTCTTGAGATGTTGCTTCAATATATCCACATAATTTTCCTTCCTCATGATGCCATCTATTTAGTGAAGTGCACCAGTCCCTCCTGCAGCAAAGCTCCCCCACAACATGATGCTGCACCCCCATGCTTCACAGTTGGGATGGTGTTCTTCAGCTTGCAACCCTCACCCTTTTTCCTCCAAACGTAACAATGGACATTATGGCTTTGTCCCCATGTGCACTTGAAAACTGTAGTTTGGCTTATTTATGGCAGTTTTGGAGCAGTGGCTTCTTCCTTGCTGAGCAGCCTTTCAGGTGATGTCCATATAGGACTTTTTTTTGCTGTGGATCTAGATACTTGTCTACCTGTTTCCTCCTGCATCTTCACAAGATCCTTTGCTGTTGTTCTGGGATTGATTTGCACGTTTCACACCAAACTCTAGAAGACAGAATGCGTCTCCTTCCTGAGCGTTATGATGGCTGTGTGGTCACATGATGTTTATACTTGTGTAGTATTGTTTGTACAGAAGAGCGTGGTACCTTCAGGCATTTGGAAAATGCTCCCAATGATGAACCAGACTTGTGGAGGACCACAATTGTTTTTCTGAGGTCTTGGCTGATTTCTTTTGATTGTCCCATGATGTCAAGCAAAGAGGCACTGAATTTGAAGCTATATACAGTATATATAAATACATCCACAGGTACAACTCCAATTCAGTACACCTCCTATCAGAAGCTAGTTGTCTAAAGGCTTACCATTATTTTCTGGAATTTTCCAAGCTGCTTAAAGGCACAGTTAACTTAGTGTATGTAAACTTCTGACCCACTGGAATTGTGATATAGTCAATTAAAAGTGAAACAATCGGTCAAAAACTATAGTTTGCTAATATTAAATGTGTGGAGTGGTTAAAAAATAAGGTTTAATGACTTCAACCAAAGTGTATGTAAACTTCTGACTTCAACTGTATATATATATATATATTGCGAGAGAGAGAGAGAGAGAGAGAGAGAGAGAGAGAGAGAGACATTTATTATTAGCATATTCTCAATGTAGCATCATGTACAAATCCTAGATTGCCCATGTACACATCCATAAATGCGCCCTTGGCATCACAGATGCCCTGTAGTAGCATTGAGGGGGAAAGAATCCTGATGTGGCACACTGGCAGCACAGTGTAATGCCTCATGGCCAGCAAGGTGAACAAAGACGGAATTTTTTTTACATTGTTTATTAATTGTTGTTTTATTTATTATGTATTTATTGCTTATTTATCTGTTTTTACTATTTAATATTTATTCAACTGTATTCTAAATATATTGTCTGATATGAATTGTTGAAGTCTACCAGAATTAAATTTCCCTCTAACATCTGATCTGTTTTGTCTGGTACTTATGTTCCCCTCGTGCATGAGAAGGTTTCTATTTCTTTGATTGCTTGATAGGCCGTTTAAGAGCACACCTGTCTTCCCAGGTTCTCAAAAAGTCAAAAAGTTGCTTCTGCCTATATGATTACTGTATCATGGACATGAAATGTCCTGTTTGTGTTTAAGTCTGTCCTGGTTAATGACTAACGATGTACAAGACACAGGGCTTTCCATATCATTAGCATACACTATAGAAGCAGGTGTCACTACATACTGGTATTTTTCATGCTACATTTCACTATTTTCAAGACGATGGCAGAGACATGTTCTGCTTTCGGATGCAAAGTTGCTAAAGGATAAGTGGTGGAAATCCAAGATAAATGGGTGCAGTTTATTTGGATAAATCGTAGTGTCCCAGTAAAACTTCCAGAGAAAAGTCGAGTTTGCAGTAGTCATTTTCCAGAGAACTGTTTTGAAAATGTTACCCAAAAACAGATGGGTTTTGCCACTAAACTTACATTGAAGCCCATCAATTTATCCTGGAGACACAACGAGTACGAGCCAACATGTTGGTCAACCGGTAAGTTTCTTTTTCTTGTGTTTTATCCGCTGACTGTGTCCAACAAATCTGCAGTGAGCTGACTAAAGTTACCCCAATACATTTGATATATTTATGTATATGTTGATGAAGAATGATACAGAAAACTTACTCAAAATGTATACTTATGTTAGTTATGATGAACTATATGATTTATTAGAAAACTCTTCTTCTTCCTCCTGCTGCTGAATGTTGCTTGTGTTGTGACTCCAGTCCAGCAGGAGTCGCTCTGAAGCTCTTTAGTCCGCCGGTAAACTCACTAAAGAAAGAAAGAAGAACTCACAGTTTGTTTAGATGTTCAGCTGCTGCGTCTTTAATACATTTCTGTCACTTCTCTGTTTCTATTCTTGATGATTTCCTCTCTTTCATGACAGCAAACCAAACGTTTTCTCTTTGTTTTGACAAGAGCTTTAAATATCCTGTTTCAGGAGTCTTATTGAGTTTTTGTGTTGAGATGTTGAAGATGAGTTTGCAGGTGGATTTGATGTGCTGTAAATCAGTAGGAACTGATCTGTCCATGCTGGATATTGATGATTTGATGACAGAAATCTCTCAGCTGAAGAAAGAGGTGGCGTTACTGGAGGCAAAGCTGAGGGAAAGAGGAGATCCACTGAACGGAGAGGTTTGTACAGCTGTTAAATATATCAAGAGTCCAGATGAGTCAGTACAGTGATTGTGTTGTGTTTGTCAGGAGCTGGAGAAGGTTTCCTGTCAATCTTCAGTGTGTGTGACTGATGGGACCTCCACAGAATGTCAGGATTCAGTGTGGAGCGTCAGAGATCAGAGATCCAGAGACACACAGGACTCAGAGCTCAGCCTCACTTTACTCTGTTATACTGACGCTCAGGAGAGTGTGTGTGACAGTAATCAGGGTGATCAAACCTCCACAGAGTCTCTGGCTTCTGTCTGTAACGCTGGAGAACAGCAGATGCTGCAGATACCATTGAAGATGTGTTCAGTGAAGCTGCTGGACTGCAGGAACCTGATGGAGATGAGAGGAGAAACCACAGCAGAGGAACAGCATGATGATCACCATGAAGATGAAGATGAGGAGGAGGATCATGAGGATGTTATTCAACATGATGATCACCATGAAGATGATGAGTTGGATGTTATTCAACATGACAATGATGATGGTGATGAAGAATTTATTCCATCAGGTATGTTTCATTCTTTAATGTTGTGTCTTTTAAAACATTGTCATGTGAGTTCATATTTCGAAAAAAGTGATACCATTATTTCTATTGTGGGGACACAGACTTCGACACTAACAGGAATCAGTTCAAGTAATTTACTGAATGTTTGTTCAACAGCACAGACATACGTTAGACTGCAGTGATGTCACATTGGCATAGTTCAGGCACAGAGTTGGACATAGTGATTGCAGCTCAGTGGGTTTTTAGGAGTATGTATGTGGCTGCAAATAAACAAACAACAATAAATGTTGCATGTATAAATAAAACCTTATTTATAAACTCTTATAAGTTTAACATCATGCCTGGCTCCATATAAACAATATGAACAGAAAAGCTATAAATTATAATTCACCATTCTTCTAAATATGAATACGTATAAAACAAATAATGGAATATCAGTTTCAGTATTACAATAACATATAAATCACACAGAATTAACTTAAATAATCAGTTTACAATGCTATTGTCTGTAAATGATACGGGAGTGTGCATGACTCAGCATATATCTCGATTAGATTTATGAACAAAATACTAAATTATTCTAATCAAACTGGAGGTCACGTGAGGCCATGCGAGGAGCAGACGTGTAAACGGCAAGTTTTTAAATAGTTTTCATGTTATATTCTGATGAGATTTGATACACCCAGCTACATATTTGTTCTTTGAGGTAAACATGGCAAAGATGTTAAAATCCTCGGGCTCTGGAGACATTAAAAGACACTTACCTGCTCAAGCTGAAACCTCTGATGGGCCTGCGGACCAGGGACTCAATTTGAACAGTGCGGCGGGAGAAATCCAGCGTCAACTGTCCAACATGTCTGTGATGCTGAAGAAGGTTGTTGCTGACTTGGAGGATCTCGCTGTAATTCATTGATCGATTACGGCGATGGAAACAAAATTCTCTGAGTTGGTTACAAGAGCAGCAGATGTTGAGAAATGGATCGATTATCTGGAGTCATCGGAATGGGAATTATCCGTTAATCCGCTAGCAATCAAAATAGATATAGAATAGATATAATATTGAGAGTAGACTTTAATCTTTTGATGGACTCAGTCCTTGATCATAATGAAGCCAAAGTGTGTAAGACCCCTAGAGCAACATTGATGCTTCACAGGATGTGTCAAAATCTTGATCTGCAGATATTTGGCAACTTTTGAACCCATCTGGTTGGGACTATACATTTTTTTCATCAGTCCATAAGATTTATTCTAGAATAGATTTTGTTTTAAATCCAAGTCCCTCATTTCATCTGTTGTTGATTGCTCAATTGGAAACATCTTAGTCTCAGATCCCGCCCTGGTGAGTTTAGAGTTGTTGCCACATATGGAGAAAAAGAAATAATATAGTTGGCTCTTTAGTGTATCCCTTTTGCAAAATCCTGATTTCCAACAAATGCTAAAGGCTGAAATCAATGTTTATATGGAGACCAACTGATCCTCAGTATCCTCTGTGGATGTGGCTTGGGATGCACTTAAGGCGGTTCTTAGGG
The DNA here is from genome assembly GCF_025860055.1 of Xyrauchen texanus. Classification (NCBI taxonomy): domain Eukaryota; kingdom Metazoa; phylum Chordata; class Actinopteri; order Cypriniformes; family Catostomidae; genus Xyrauchen; species Xyrauchen texanus. The sequence continues at coordinate 1,379,338 of NC_068286.1, read as the reverse complement.
GTCGGATCATACAGTATACCTCCCGCAGGGAGGTCTTTTTCTACTATTACCTCAGTGAAATCTGCTGATGGTGAAATTTTTACCTTGGCCATTGATATTAATAATGTCTTTAAAGAGTTCTATCTTGTTCTGTATAGTTCCATGTCTATGTCTACTGATGAGGATATCAGCAACTTTGTGGAACCATTAGAAATCCCTAAATTGAAAAATGATCTTGATTCTGTGATAACCTTGGAGGAACTTGGTGAGGTAATTAAGGCCTTACCTGCAGGCAAAGCTCTGGGGCCAGATGGTTGTGCTGCTGAATTTTTTTAGATCTTATACTACAGAATTGCTCCACTTTTGTTAGAAGTTTATACAGAATCATTAAATAATGGAAAGCTTCCCCCAACCATGACACAAGCCCTCATCAGTCTGATTATTTTTTAGTAAAATGGTTTATTAAATAAATATACACATACATACATACATACATGTACACACATAATAATCATACTCACTTAAAACTATACTACAGTACTCTCTCCACACCCCACACAAGAGCCCCCAAAAAATTCCAAATACCTGCCCCATTTCCAGACAAACAAATCTAAATCACTCCATTTTACAAATAACACCACCTCATAAGCCGCTACACTCCCCATCTCCATGCACCACTTCGGATATGATGGCGCACCAGCTGACCTCCAACCCCTCAAAATAACCTGCCTGGTGATCATCACACAGGTCAGAACCCAATTCTCTATATGACCATCCCCCACATCGACGACTGCCCCATCGCCCAGAACACAAAGTCTGGTGCAAAACGAAACTTGAGTGCCCACCTTGTCACACACAGAATTCTGAACCTTTGACCTGAATTTCTGGATAATTTCAGATTATTTTACTCTGAATAGGTGCACCCAGCAGGGTTGCCCACTTTCCCCATTATTGTTCTGTCTTAGTATGGCACATAAGCTTCTGCTTTATGCAGATGATATTTTATTATTCGTGTCCGACACTATTAGATCTTTGCCTTGCCTCAACAGAATTGTGAATTCCTTTTCCAAGTTCTCTGGATACAAAGTCAGTTGGTCTAAATCCAAAGCTTTGGCTCTGACAACATACCGTCCAGTAACAGCCTTCCAGCCTGGCACCTTCCAGTGGCCTAAAAAAGGAAATAATTATTTGGGGATTTTATTCCCGGCAAATTTGTGTGACACAGTTAAAGTTAATGTTGACCCTTTAATAAAAAGATTTGAGTGATGTGGACAGGTGGGCTTCATTACATTTATCGATGATTGGTAAGGTTAATGTTATTAAAATTAACTGTATTCCAAAAATTCAACTTCCTGCTACAGTCAATCCCTATAGATGTCCCCTCTCTTATTTGAAGTAATTTGATAGCATAGTGAAGTCCTTAATTTGGAATGGTAAACACCCCAGACTACATTTCAACAAATTACATAGGCCGATTGACAAAGGTGGGCTAGGTCTACCCAAGATTTTGTTTTATTATTATGCATTCGGTCAGGCATTTGTCTCATTGGTCTATTCCACCTGAAAGAGCCCCTCCCTGGTTTTCTATTGAACAGGAAGTCATTGCCCCTATTTTGCCATTGCAAAGCCTTTCTATCAAACTAACCAGAGAAGTTAAGTCACACCCCGTTCTCTCACATTTGCACATGATTTGGACAAGATTGGCCAGAGTATTGAAATCGGACATTTATTTAAATGTTGCCTCGACCACATGGCTGAACCCCAAATGATGTATCAACAAGTCCCTTTTCTGTTGGTCAGATTGGATTGTGAGGGGGGTCACTACACTCGGCAACCTGTATGAGAGTGTTGAGATCTTTTGAGATTTTGGGTCATCATTTTGGGATTCCCAGATCTCAGTTTTATAAGTATTTACAGCTGTGCCACATGCTCTGTACTGTTTTTGGGAGTAGCACACCCCACCCTAAAGTGGCAGATACTTTGGGAGAGGTGATTACTGCTTTTGGAAAAAGTCATGAGGCATCAGTGTATTACTCCCTGCTAATTCAGAGACTGGGGGATGGAGCTTTAACTTCTCTCAAGAGAGTGTGGGAGAAAGATTTCAACTTGACATTGGAGGAAGGAGTGTGGGCTAAGATTCTTAAAAACATTAAGTCTGTATCTAGAGATGAAAGGGTGCGTCTTATACAAATCAAAATTTTGCATTGATTTTATTGGACCCCCTCTAGACTGAATAGGCTTGGTATTAAAGACACACCCACCTAGGATTCTGCATCAAGAGATGCAAGGATCGCCTTATGCAATTTAAGATTTTACATATATAGGGTTGGTCTTATGCAATTTAATATTTTACATATATTATATAGGCTTGGTCTTAAAGACACACCCACGTGCTGGTGATGCCAATCAGAAGTTGGAGACACAACCCATGTCTTTTGGGGATGTGTTAAGATCCAAGATTTTATGTTAAAGGTTAAAAATTATTTATGTGATGTTTTGGGCGCTCAAATTTGACTTTGCCCCAGACTTTGTATTTTGTGCGATGGGGCAGTTATACGTTTGGGGGGACAAATACATAAAAATTGGGTTCTGACTAGCATTATGATTGGCAGACAAATTATTTGAAGGAGTTGGAAGTCAGACGAAGCACCACCATTTCCAGAGTGGTGTGCGGAGATGGGGAGGGTGGCGGCTATTGAGATGACTGGTAGAAGGCTGGGGTTGGGGGACTTGTTTTTCAGGAAGTGGTGTAGGTATTTGGTGGTTTTGGGGTCTCTTGTGGAAAGGATGAGGAGAGAGAAGTTTAGTTTAATTATGCATGTTTATTATACATTTTATTTATTTGTTTTGTGTGTGTGTGTATTATTTTCTGTGATCTCATTGGTGTTCTTTGGGTTGGGTGGTGCTGGTGTTTGGGGTGTTTTTCACTGTTGTGTTATTTTCTTTGAATCAATAAAAAATATTAATTACAATTATTCTGGTCAAACTTAAGCGAAAAGGGAACATTTGAACTCACTTTTCTTGATGCACAGTTATTAATAAACACAAGATGCAACTTCTTGAACACTCTTCACTCACAGAGTGCAACTGTTAATGACGTGCACATTTCTCAGTCTCGTATACAATAATATTTGACACATCTGGCAGTGGCCGCTAGATGGCACCTTTGCGCTTCCTTTGTAACACTAACTTAAGGCGAAACATAGAGGGAACAGACTTCGACAAAGGTGAAACATAGGGGGAACAGACTTCGACACTAACCTAAGGGGAAACATATGGGGAGATGATTCCAACACTAACCTTAATGAGAAACATTGGAGGAACAGACTGTGACTCTTACCTTAAGGGGAAACATAAGGGGAACAGACTTGAACATTAATCTTAAGGGGAAACAGACTGGGACTCTTACCTTAAGGGGAAACATAGGGGGAACAGACTTCGACACTAACCTGGAGGGGAAACATAGGGAGAACAGACTTCGACAATAACCTGAAGGGGAAACATAGGGAGAACAGACTTTGACACTAACCTTAAGGGGAAACATAGGGAGAACAGACTTTGACACTAACCTTAAGGGGAAACATAGGGGGAACAGACTTCGACACTAACCTGAAGGGGAAACATAGGGAGAACAGACTTCGACACTAACCTGAAGGGGAAACATAGGGAGAACAGACTTCGACACTAACCTGAAGGGGAAACATAGGGAGAACAGACTTCGACACTAACCTGAAGGGGAAACATAGGGAGAACAGACTTCGACACTAACCTTAAGGGGAAACATAGGGGGAACAGACTTCAACACTAACCTGAAGGGGAAACATAGGGAGAACAGACTTCGACAATAACCTGAAGGGGAAACATAGGGAGAACAGACTTCGACACTAACCTGAAGGGGAAACATAGGGGGAACAGTCTTCGACACTAACCTGAAGGGGAAATATAGGGGAACAGTCTTGACACTAACCTGAAGGGAAACATAGGGGAACAGACTTCGACACTAACCTGAAGGGAAATATAGGGGAACAGACTTCAACACTAACCTGAAGGGGAAACATAGGGGAACAGTCTTCGACACTAACCTGAAGGGAAACATAGGGGAACAGTCTTCGACACTAACCTGAAGGGGAAACATAGGGAAACAGACTTGACACTAACCTGAAGGGAAACATAGGGGAACAGACTTCAACACTAACCTGAAGGGAAACATAGGGGAACAGTCTTCAACACTAACCTGAAGGGAAACATAGGGGAACAGTCTTCGACACTAACCTGAAGGGGAAACATAGGGGGAACAGTCTTCGACACTAACCTGAAGGGGAAACATAGGGGGAACAGTCTTCGACACTAACCTTAAGGGGAAACATAGGGGGAACAGACTTCAACACTAACCTGAAGGGGAAACATAGGGGGAACAGTCTTCGACACTAACCTGAAGGGGAAACATAGGGGGAACAGTCTTCAACACTAACCTGAAGGGGAAACATAGGGGGAACAGTCTTCGACACTAACCTGAAGGGGAAACATAGGGGGAACAGTCTTCAACACTAACCTGAAGGGGAAACATAGGGGGAACAGTCTTCAACACTAACCTGAAGGGGAAACATAGGGGGAACAGTCTTCGACACTAACCTTAAGGGGAAACATAGGGGGAACAGACTTCGACACTAACCTGAAGGGGAAACATAGGGGGAACAGTCTTCAACACTAACCTGAAGGGGAAACATAGGGGGAACAGTCTTCAACACTAACCTGAAGGGGAAACATAGGGGGAACAGTCTTCAACACTAACCTGAAGGGGAAACATAGGGGGAACAGTCTTCAACACTAACCTGAAGGGGAAACATAGGGGGAACAGTCTTCGACACTAACCTTAAGGGGAAACATAGGGGGAACAGACTTCAACACTAACCTGAAGGGGAAACATAGGGGGAACAGTCTTCGACACTAACCTGAACGGGAAATATAGGGGAAACAGACTTCGACACTAACCTGAAGGGGAAACATAGGGGGAACAGTCTTCGACACTAACCTGAAGGGGAAATATAGGGGGAACAGACTTCGACACTAACCTGAAGGGGAAATATAGGGAGAACAGACTTCGGCACTAACCTGAAGAGGAAATATAGGGGGAACATTCTTCGACACTAACCTGAAGGGGAAACATAGGCGGAACAGAATTTGACACTAACCTTAAGGGGAAACATAAGGGGGAACAGTCTTCGACACTAACCTTAAGGAGAAACATAAGGGGGAACAGTCTTCGACACTAACCTTAAGGGGAACAGTCTTCGACACTAACCTGAAGGGGAAGCATGGGGGAACAGACTTAATATTTATATTATATATTTATATTTTCTTACATTTTGAAAGCTTTTCTAAAAATGTATACCATGCAATTGGCATTCTTTGAGAGCTTATTGGAGTTATAAGCTTTCGAAATCTGTCAAAATTCCTTTAGGGTGTAAGAACTTTATTCTTAATGCATTTCTTCAATTGCATCAGTAGTTCATACTTGTAGTCAAAAATGACCAAGACACCAATTGATGAAAAGTAATTTAATAAATGTTCAGTCAGTTCTGAGAGGAGCTATAACATCATTTGGTTGTTGATGTGACTTGGTTTGATATTTTGTATCTAATGCAACAAAATTCTGAAATTTTGAAGGTTCAAATGCTTTAAGTGTCTTTTTGTGCCTTTTTGTGGCCGCAGTATGTTGTCAAAAGCTCTCCGGTTCTCTTCTTGTTTAGTTTATTTATATATTCCCTCCCCCACTTTAACACAGCAATTTTCAGCCACGTTATTTACAGTATATTCTGTATGATAATTGCTACCTTACTATTACTTACTTTCATGTTCCCTTTAGATAGCAACAGTGGTTCATGTTCAGATGGGGAAACGATATCTACATCAAAAGAGTGTCTGTCAGCACAAAGTCTTTCCTGCATAACATGTCAGAAGACATTCAGCTCAAAGGGACATTTAGCAAGACATGAAAAAAGACACACAGAACAGAAAATCTACAAATGTAAGACATATGGGAGCAGCTTTTCTACATCAAAAGAGAAGAAACTTCATTTGAAAGTGCACAGAGTAAAGAAGCAGTACTACTGTGAGCAGTGCGGGAAGGTTTTCTTTACTACTCGTTCCAATATGAATGCTCACATGAAGACACACAGTGATAAAAAGGAGTTCCACTGCAAAGAGTGTGACAAATTTTTCAGAACTAAAGGAAATCTTGTTATTCATAAGAGAATACACACAGGAGAGAAACCATTCAAGTGTCCTCATTGTGAGAAGAGATTCGCCTACGGAAACTATCTGAAGACACATGTCCGTGTGCACACCAATGAGAGGCCGTATCAGTGCAGTGAATGTGGGAAAACATTTACACAGCTAGATTATCTAAAGTCACATCAGAAAATACACTCTGAAGAGAAACACTATCAATGTTCACACTGTGATAAACGTTTCCATCAAAAATCTCAGCAGATAATCCATGAGAGAATGCATTCTGGAGAGAAACCTTACCTCTGCTCTCACTGTGGAAAGAGATTTTCTGGACCAGGTAGTCTCCAGTTTCATCTGAGAGTGCACACGGGAGAAAAGCCTTATCACTGTAGCATTTGTGGGATGAGTTTCAGTAAACAGAATACCTTTGCAAAGCACCAGAGAATTCATACTGGAGAAAGACCTTACAAATGCACTCAGTGTGACAAAACATTTGCTCGACCGGATGTCCTGAAAACGCATCAGAGAGTGCACACAGGAGAGAAACCTTACAGCTGCTCCATCTGCGGGGAGGGATTCACTTATTTAGGAAGTTTTCAGACTCACAAGAAGAAACATTCTAAAGATCAAGAATCATCATAGTGTGGTTCATAATTAGCAATCAGTTAAAAAAAAGGGTATTGAGTAAGAATATCATAAACATTCGATATATTGATTATTGATTGGCAAGTTATTTTACTGATACTGTTACGTCCTGCCCGAGTCTAGGGTTGGGGAAGAGTAACAAATCTGGTTGGGGTTCCCTTCTCCCATCCCAGCACTCTAAAATCAACAGTCAACTTTAGAAAATAAAATGATATTTTTATTAATCTAAGAAAGTGGATGTCTCAAAAGCTTCAGGAGTCAACCCTCAGTCCACAAAAGAAGCAAGTTACTTACAGCTCAGCAACCTGCAACTACACCTACAACTTTGAGCACTACAACAACATTCAGCAACACGTCCACACCAACCGCTGTCTGGAACGAGGAAAGGGAAGCTCCTTGCAGTAGAGATCTGCCTGGTCTTTATCCTGCTGCCCTCACCCACCAATGAATTCCGAAAGAGGAGTGATTGGCAATCGTTCTTGAAGACCCCTGGATGTTGAGCAGCCTCCATGGAAGAGAGAGAAAGAGAGAGAGAGACAACAAAACAAGAAAAACACAGCACAAGCTGGGAACATTTTCTATTGCAATAAGGCATAGATGCAATTAAACAAACGAAGAGGACAGAAACTAAAAATAAAGTAATATGTCCTGGGACATAAAATGAGACCTAGTCAACTTGTAAATGAAAATACAATGTGTAGGCTGTATGAAATAAAGCAGCCTCCTTTGGAGTTGTAGCATGTGTTGACTGTGGTGTTGGTACATTCGTAGGAAATATATCAAGTCAAGTCAAGTCAAGTGGTTTTTATTGTCGTTTCAACCATATACAGTTAGTACAGTACACAGCAAAACGAGACAACGTTCCTCCAGGACCATGGTGCTACATAAAAAAACAACAAAGGATCAACATAGGACCACATGAGACAATACAACGAAATAAAATACCTATATAAACTACCTATATATACCTATATAAACCTATATAAAGTGCACGTGCAAACATGTGCAAAAAGTACAGGACAGTACAACAAATTACTGACAATGAACAGGACAATAGACAGTGCAGCGCCGACCAGTACTCAGTAGTGCAAAAAGATGACAGTTTCTAAAATGTAAACATAACATACTATGAGATAGTGTTCTATGCACATAGCAGTTATTGAGGTAGCAGACAGTTATAAAGCTGACAGTTATTAAAGTGCAACTCAGGACACGTGTGTGTCAAACCAGTCTCTGAGTATTGAGAAGTCTGATGGCTTGGGGAAGAAGCTGTTACACAGTCTGGCCGTGAGGGCCCGAATGCTTCGGTACCTCTTGCCAGACGGAAGGAGGGTAAAGAGTTTGTGTGAGGGGTGTGTGGGGTCAGTCCACAATGCTGGTTGCTTTATGGATACAGTGTTTTTTGTAAATGTCTTTGATGGAGGGAAGAGAGACCCCAATGATCTTCTCAGCTGTCCTCACTATCCTCTGCAGGGCTTTGCGGTCCAAACGGTGCAAGTCCCAAACCAAGCAGTGATGCAGCTGCTCAGGATGCTCTCAATAGTCCCTCTATAGAATGTAGTGAGGATGGGGGTTGGGAGATGTGCTTTCCTCAGCCTTCGAAGAAAGTAGAGACGCTGCTGGGCTTTCTTGGTGATTGAGCTGGTGTTGAGGGACCAGGTGAGGTTCTCCGCCAGGTGAACACCAAGAAATTTGGTGCTCTTGACGATCTCCACAGAGGAGCCGTCGATGTTCAGCGGAGTGTGTTCACCTTGTGCTCTCCTAAAGTCAACAACCATCTCTTTTGTTTTGTCGACATTCAGAGACAGGTTGTTGGCTCTACACCAGTTCGTCAGCCGCTGCACCTCCTCTCTGTATGCTGACTCGTTGTTCTTGCTGATGAGACCCACCACGGTCGTGTCATCGGCGAAATTGATGATGTGATTCGAGCTGTGCATTGCTGCACAGTCGTGAGTCAGCAGAGTGAACAGCAGTGGACTGAGCACACAGCCCTGGGGGCCCCAGTGCTCAGTGTGGTGGTGGTGGAGATGCTGTTCCCGATCCGGACTGACTGAGGTCTCCCAGTCAGGAAGTCCAGGATCCAGTTGCAGAGGGAGGTGTCCAGGCCCAGCAGGTTCAGCTTTCCAATCAGGTGCTGGGGAATGATTGTGTTGAATGCTGAGCTGAAATCTATGAACAGCATTCGAACGTATGAGTCCTTATTGTCTAGGTGGGTGAGGGCCAGATGGAGGGTTGTGGTGATGGCATCTTCCGTTGAACGGTTTGAACGATCACGCAAACTGCAGTGGGTCTAGTGAGGGGGCAGCTGGGTCTTAATCTGCCTCATGACGCAGCCTCTCGAAGCACTTCATGATGATGGGTGTAAGTGCGACGGGACGGTAGTCGTTGAGGCAGGACACTGAAGACTTCTTTGGCATGGGGATGATGGTGGTGGCCTTGAAGCACGTTGGAACGACGGCGCTGCTCAGAGAGATGTTGAAGATGTCGGTAAGAACATCTGCTAGCTGGTCTGCACATCCTCTGAGCACTCTGCCAGGAATGTTGTCTGGTCCAGCAGCCTTCCGTGGGTTGACTCTACGTAGAGTTTTCCTCACATCTGCCGTGGTAAGACAGAGCACCTGGTCGTTGGGAGGAGGGGTGGACTTCCTCGCCATCACGTCGTTCTGCACTTCAAACCGAGCGTAGAAGTCGCTCAGCGCATCTGGAAGGGAGGCATCTTTGTCACAGGCAACTGATGTTGTCCTGTAGTTGGTGATGGCCTGGATGCCCTGCCACATGCGCCGCGTGTCACCGCTGTCCTGGAAGTGACTGTGGATTCTCTTGGCGTGTCAGCGCTTTTCTCTCTGATTGCCCGTGACAGTTTGGCCCTAGCTGTTCTTAGGGCTGCCTTATCGCCTGCTCTGAAGGCGGAGTCTCGGACCTCAGCAGCGTGCGCACCTCCGCAGTCATCCACGGCTTCTGGTTGGAGCGTGTGGTGATGGTCTTGAGAAAGTGACATCATCAATGCACTTGCTGATGTAGCTGGTCACTGATGCTGTGTATTCCTCCAAGTTGGTAGAATCGCCATATGTTGCAGCCTCCCTGAACATGTGCCAGTCAGTACACTCAAAACAGTCCTGAAGAGCAGAGATGGCTCCTGCTGGCCAGGTTTTCACCTGCTTCTGAAGCGGTTTTGTGCGCCTGACTAGCCGGTCTGTATGCTGGAATTAACATAACAGAGATGTGGTCTGAGTAGCCGAGGTGGGGGCGGGCTCCGCTCGGTACGCGCCTGGGATGTTTGTGTAAACAAGATCAAGCCGTTCGCCCTCTCGTTACAAAGTCCACATACTGATGGAATTTAGGGAGCACTGTCTTGAGATTTGCATGGTTGAAATCTCCGGCGACAATAAACAGTCCGTCGGGGTGAGCGTTCTGCAGTTCAGCTCATAGCCCCATACAGTTCACAGAGCTTCCTTAGCGTTAGCTGGGGGAATGTAAACTCGGTTATGCAAACAGTGGTGAATTCCGTGGTAGATAAAAAGGTCTGCATCTAACAGTCACAAGCTCCAACAGCGATGAACAGTAACTAGAGACTAGCATAGAGTTCTTGCACCATTCCGTGTTGATGTAAACACACAAGCCACCACCGCGAGTCTTACCGCAGAGAGCTGTATTTCTGTCGGCACGAAACGAGGCGAGCCCGTCTAGCTGAATGGCGGCATCCGAACTCTGTCGCTGAGCCACGTCTCCGTGAAAACAAAGATGCAGCAGTCTCTAAACTCACGCTGCGTAGCCTGCTGGAGTCGGATATAGTCCAGTTTATTGTCCAGGGAGCAAACATTTGAGAGCAGGATAGACGGGAGAGCCGGCCGGCTAGGGTTTGTTTTAGCCTAGCATGGACCCCGCCCTCTTTCAGCGCTTCGCTTTCGCACACCGCTACGACATCCTCTCCCCGGCCACCAGCATCAGGCGACGCCGAGGGCTGGAGGCCTGGTCTCCGCAGCAAGCCGAGTACGCGTAGCGCCTCCTGCAGGTCATCATGCAGCTTGGTTTTTGCATGAGTCTTATATTTGAGTAGTGTCTGGCGATGGTAGACAGGAACACTGGTTGCTCCGATGTCCATGTGTTGCAAAAGTCGGGCTTTTTCAACAAAAATAGCACCATTGTGGATCCGGAGTGGCCGCTGCGTGCTACCGCGCCGCCATCTTGGACTAATACCAATACCAATACTAATATAATATATGTTACTTATTTTTGAATTGCCATGTCGTCTGACGGCCCACATGGTCATGTATTAAAAATATATAGTTTAGGATAGTGATAATCCGTCAAAAAATATTTTTTTTTTAATGTTTTATGGACCCCCCCTGCAGTCATGCCAATGACCTCTAAAGTGGGCCCCTTGTTGAAAAACACTAAACTAGGATTCTCATCGCTTAATGCATTGAATTACATAATCCAGAGGTTTTCAAATTTAAGAATCCTACGTCATGAAATCGGAGAATAAATCTGTGGACAACCAAACCCATTAGTACTTTCTAATCAGATTAAGAGTGATTTGAAACACAGTTTTTAGAGTTAAGAAATCTTCCCTTTCAAGTCAGTCATTCTGATGCTGCGTCAGTAGCTGACGCTTTGGGAACTCCTCCAAGGAGTGATGATCTCTCAAGCCCTTTAAAATCATGCAAATCTTTTGGCATGATGCATGTCCCTGGTGTGAGCATCATGGCATGCATATAAACCAGAGCACAGCCCATTTCAACAATTGTTCGCTTCAGGGTTGCAAATGAATCCCTTGTGCTCTGGACTTGTGAATCTTCACTTCACCATTGAAACTGCACACATTAATAGGGAGTGGATTCTTTCTACCTACTTGCTTGTACTCTGATGAAGTGTGTTTACTTTTGACACTTCTGTGTTTGATATTTTGCATTGTGTTTCTCTCAGTGAAAAGAAATTAAAGTTCCATTTGCTTAACAATATCTTTGTAAAGATGATAATTTGCAAGTGTTTCCACAAGATAAAATGAATGAAATATGCCTCTCCAACTGGCCTGAACACTGATTCATCTAAGCTCTGTTCGTTGAGACTGGGAAAGTTGAACGCATGGAGCTCATGATGCTTTGCTCTCAGCTTGCTTTCATTTTGTAAGCCGAATCCTCTCCTCTCTCTCCTTCCACTACACTACTTCTGCATTTTTTTTAAAGATCTGCACAATGGAGGTGTGCAAGGTTGGGAATAGAGCAAGAGATTTGAGGAGGATTTGTATCTGGCACAGCCTTGCACCCCTCCTCTCCTCCATGTAAACACTTCGCCCATTCAGTACGAGTGCTGTTGATGCCTGGGCTTAGCCTGCACTGACTCACTGTTCACTTTGATTAAATGCATTCATTGTGAGTGCAAGAAAAGTTAAATGGTTTGCTCTCGGCTCACTTTTGTTCTGATAGCCAAATGTCCTCCCCTCTCCTCCTGCCATATTCTTTTTGTGGCTCCCGAAGGACTGGACAAGGAAGGCTTGCAAGGATGGGATAAAGACGAGACAAGCATGAGAACACGGTCGCAGTATGTTAACTCTTAATCTGAAAGACCCGTTCGATCAGGTCCAAACAGCCTATCGTTACAGGCCAGTCTTGAGATTCGCCTTTGAGGGGACCACATATCAGTTCAAAGTCCTGTCCTTCAGCTTGTCCCTGACTCCCTGCACATTTAGGAAATGTGTCGATGCAGTGTCCGATTCACTGAGCCCTAGTGGTCACCATGTATTGAACAACCTCATCGATATGTTGCTTTTAGCACTATCCAAAGAAAATACATGCAAGCACAGGCATCATCTGCTTGCACAACTGGAGCTTTTGGGCCACAATATAAATTGGGCAAAAAGTGTTTTGGTACCAATCGGCAAGTTTCTTTCTTGGAATAATACTTGACTCAGTGATCATGTCTGTGCATCTGATCGACACGCTCAATCTATAATCAGGTGCTTGATGAGTTCAAGCCGGGGGTAGCCCTACTGCTGCGACAGTTTCAGCTGGTTTTGAGTTCAGGGTTCCCACGGTCATGGAAAACATGGAATTATCAGGGAATTCAAAAATTGTGATTGTCTGATGGACTGCACATTCCACAGTTCGCAATCACAGTGCATGAAATTCCCAATATTTTCGTTTTAACATGTTGTTGAAAATAAGCAATCCACACATTGGAACACATGAAATCAACAATTCATTTCTATACCTTTTCAGACATAGGCGTAGGTTCATGGTCTGATCCGCACAGACACCATTGCAGCTGTGGCCTCTGAGAGCACGCACTGTTGCCTCTGGGACTCCATGAGGCTAGCAACACCCAAGTATGTGTTCCCTCTCATTCAAGTGTTGTGCAAAATCTAGGAAGACTGGTCCAACCATCCTTGTTTTGTGGAGCTGGTTGAGCTCTTATTCGACCAGAAGCATGGCTTCCTCCTGGGCTTGGGTGGAGGGTGTGTACTTGTAGGACATCTGTCTGGCTGCAGGCTGGGCCCTTGTAGGACATATGTCTGGCTGCAGGCTGGGGCCTTGTAGGACATCTCTCTGGCTGCAGGCTGGGCCCTTGTAGGACATCTGTCTGGCTGCAGGCTGGGCCCTTGTAGGACATCTGTCTGGCTGCAGGCTGGGCCCTTGTAGGACATCTGTCTGGCTGCAGGCTGGGCTTTGCCAGGTTTTATAACTTGGATGATTCTTCTCTCTCTTCCAAAGTCCTTGCTTCGCAGGGGAGTTAATATCTCTGTTTTTCTCTGTTTCTCTAAGCACTGTCTGCCAGTAGATTGGAGTGATTTTAATGGTTTCAGAGATCGTCACTCCTGCGAGGAGTTGTAGTAGTGTCAGCTACTGATGCACGTCTCGTTCCCTCCTTTCAGGGAGCCAAGGTTTCAGTCATAAGACATTTTCCTAGATGGCAACCATTGCACTCGGTTTATTTCAAGACAAGCATATATGTTACTGTGTTAATGATATCAGAATACACAACAGGTCTATAATGCATATTTCTTTTCTTTATATTCAGAAAATGAATAGATGACTGGTCTAACAATACTTAGTTCCCAGATGTATGGTAGCTATTCAGGAATACCAGACCGCTAGATGCCGCAATTGCCCAATCAGAATCAAGTATTCCTGAGAGCCTTCTAATGTAGAGACGGATTAGAAACATCAGCACGCACCTTTAGCTGAACTATTGTGTGCCCATCAGCTGAACTGAGAACAGTGCACCTATAACAGCTCTATGTGACTGGACCGTTTGTTTTTCTGACTGGGGAGTTTCATAAATCACTGACGTACTGTACTGTCTCTCTATAAGTGTAATTTACATTCTTTTTCAGAATAATAAAGCAAATTTTGGGGAAGTGATACCTTTTGTTCTTTTATTTAATAATGGGCTTGATTTCATTGATCAGCATAGAAACTATAACAAAAATAATATACTGTAGAGGGCTGGTACAATCTTTGGTGCGGATGGGGTTGCATTTTGCTCTTTAGAGTGGGCAAGTGGTTTTCTCTTCATCTGACCGGGAGGGGGCTGTCAGAAGTTTCTTCTGGGGTACAAGGAAAATGTTCCTGTATATATAGGATATAAAAAGTCTACACACCCCTGTTAAAATGCCAGATAAATAATGTCAGAACTTTTTCCACCTTTTAATGTGACCTATAACGTGAACAATTCAATTGAAAAAACAAACTGAAATCTTTGAGGGGGAAAAATCAAAAACTCACAATAACCTGGTTGCATAAGTGTGCACACCCTTAAACTAATTTTATGTTAAAGCACCTTTTGATTTCATTACGGCACTCTTTTGGGGTAGGAGTCTATTAGCATGGCACGTCTTGACGTGGCAATATTTGCCCACTCTTCTTTGCAAAAGCACTCCAAATCTGTCAGATTGCGAGGACATCTCCTGTGCACAGCCCTCTTCAGATCACCCCACAGATGTTCAATTGGATTCAGGTCTGGGCTCTGGCTGGGCCATTCCAAAACATTAATCTTCTTCTGGTGAAGCCATGCTTTTGTGTATTTGGATGTGTGCTTTGGGTTGATTGTCGTGCTGAAAGGTGAACTTCCTCTTCATCTTCAGCTTTCTAACGGACGCCTGAAGGTTTTGTGCCAAAATTGCCTGGTATTTGGAACAGTTCATAATTCCCTCCACCCTGACTAAGGCCACGGTTCCAGCTGAAGAAAAACAGCCCCAAAGCATGATGCTGCCACCACCATGCTTCACTGTGGGTATGGTGTTCTTTGGCAGTGTTGTTTTTGTGCCAAACATGATGTTTGTTTTTGCAAAATTCAGCCGGACTTGGATGTTTTTCTTTGTAAGAAAAGGCTTCTGTCTTGCCACCCTACCCCATAGCCCATTCATATGAAGAATACAGGAGATTGTTGTCACATATAGCACACAGCCAGTACTTGCCAGACATTCCTGCAGTTCCTTTAATGTTGCTGTAGGCCTCTTGGAAGCCTCCCTGACCAGTTTTCTTCTCGTATTTTCATCAATTTTGGAGGGACGTCCAGTTCTTGGTAATGTCTCTGTTTTCTCCACTTGATGATGACTGTCTTCACTGTGTTCCATGGTATATCTAATGCTTAGGAAATTCTTTTGTACCCTTCTCCTGACTGAAATCTTTCAACAATGAGATCCCTCTGATGCTTTGGAAGCTCTCTGTAGACCATGGCTTTTGCTCTGAGACGCAACTAAGAAAATGTCAGGAAAATCCTTCTAGAACAGCTGAACTTTATTTATGATTAATCAGAGTCACTTTAAATGATGGCAGGTGTGTAATGACTTATATTTAACATGAGTTTGAATGTGATTGGTTAATTCTGAACACAGCCACATCCCCAGTTATAAGAGGGTGTGCACACTTATGCAACCAGGTTATTGTAAGGTTTTTTCCCCCACGAAGATTTCAGTTTGTTTTTCAATTGAATTGTTCACATTATAGGTCACATTAAAAGTGGAAACATTTCTGACATGATTTATCTTTGTCTCATTCTTTTACATCACAAAAATGTGATTTTTTTTAACAGGGGTGTGTAAAATTTTTATATTCACTCTATAGTTTGTAATATTACTTTATTACTGTATCAGTAAAGATTTTATTATTGGTTCCTTTTAGATGAGAAAGGTGGTTCTTCTGATGGAGAAACTGACTCCCTTTCCAACAAGCGACTGAAATCACATAGCCATTCTTGCAAAACTTGTGGGAAGATCTTCATCTTGAAGGGCAATTTAATGAGACATGAAAGAAAACACACAGAGCAAAACCTATACACCTGCAAGACATGTGGGAGCAGCTTTTTTACCTCAAAAGAGAGGAAACGTCATTCAAGAGTGCACAAGCCAAAGAAGGAGTTCCACTGTGAGCAGTGCGGGAAGATGGCTTTGTCTTCTTCTAATCTGAAAGTTCACTTAAAGACACACAGTGGTGAAAAGCCTTTCCACTGCAATGAGTGTGACAAGTATTTCACCTCCAAAGGAAGTCTTGTTGATCATAAGAGAATACACACGGGGGAGAAACCATACAAGTGTCCTCACTGTGAGAAGAGATTCAACTACGGATCCGCTTTAAAGCAACACGCACATTTGCACACCAATGAGAGGGCATTTCAGTGCAGTGAATGTGGGAAAACCTTTAAGCAGCCAGCTGCTCTGGTGTCACACAAAAAATTGCATTCTGAGAAACAACTATCAATGTTCACTGTGTGATAAACATTTTCGTCAGAAATCTCATCTGATAGTCCATGAGAGAATGCACACTGGAGAGAAACCTTACCTCTGCTCTCACTGTGGAAAGAGATTTTCAGATCAATCTCATTTCAGAGCTCATCAGAGAGTGCACACTGGAGAAAAGCCTTATGCATGTAGTGTTTGTGGGAAGGCTTTCCGTCAACACAATAATTTATTACTGCACCAGAGAATTCATACTGGAGAAAGACCTTACAAATGCACTCAATGTGACAAAACATTTGCTCGACCGGATGTCCTGAAAACCCATCAGAGAGTGCATACAGGAGAGAAACCTTACAGCTGCTCTATCTGCGGGGAGAGATTCACTTATTTAGGAAGTTTTCAGACTCACCAGAAGAAACATGCTAAAGAACAAGCTGCCCTTGAATCATCATCATAATGTGTTTTCACAACTTTATTGTTGAATAGAAGCTGTACATTGCACTTTCATTGGCAGTTAGGAGCAGCTAAAGAAATCTTTCATCTCAAGAAAATATATAAAAAATGCTCATCCAACTCCTATACAACATGATACATGTGGATGCAATATTTTCAGTGAAAAAAAGGACAGCCATTGAATATAATGAAACAAAGAAACAGATAATTAAATTAATAAATAAATAAATGAGATTCTCATTGTTGTTTTGGATCTTTATAGAAACAGTATGTTGTAAAAATGTTTATAAAAGGTTTTGATAACATCTTGGTAAAAGACTACATTAAATACAAGTTTAAAAAAATCAAGCTATATGTCAGGCTCTTCTGAAACTGATAATATATTTTTGTAATGTATAGGACATTGCTACATTAAACCAAGGAGTTGTAAACCATCAAGCTCATATTTTGAAAGACAACTGCAAGACAAGATTCTGTGTATAGATGAATCACAACAGTAACATGCTCCTCATAATAACATTGCAGCCATCATACCACTCAGGGAGGAGACGCATTATGTCTCTAGAGATGAACGTAGTTTGGTGTGAAAAGTGCAAATCAATCCCAGAACAACAGCAAAGGACCTTGTGAAGATGCTGGAGGAAACAGGTAGACAAGTATCTAGATCCACAGTAAAACAAGTCCTATATCTACATAACCTGAAAGGCTGCTCTGTAAGGAAGAAGCCACTGCTCCAAAACCCCCTTAAAAAGCCAAACTACAGTTTGCAAGTGCACATGGCCACATACCATCCCAACCGTGAAGCATGGGGGTGGCAACATCATGTTGTGGTGGAGCTTTGCTGCAGGAGGGACTGTTGAACTTCACAAAATAGATGGCATCACGAGGAAGGAAAATTATGTGTCAATAATGAAGCAACATCTCAAGACAAAGTTAAAGCTCTGTCACAAATGGGTCTTCCAAATGGACATTGACCCCAAGAATACCTGCAAAATGGCTTTAGGACAGCAAAGTCAAGGTATTGAAGTGGCCATCACAAAGCCCTGACCTCAGTCTGATAGAAAATGTGTGAAAAGGGGAGGCCTACAAACCTGACTCAGTTACACCAGTTCTGTCTGGAGGAATGGCCCAAAATGGTACTGAAATAAATCCTTCTCTCTACTATTATTCTGACATTTCACATTCTTAAAATAAAGTAGTGATCCTAACTGACCAAAGACAAAGAATGTTTTCTATGATTAAATGTCTGAAATTGTGAAAAAGGCTAAGGTGTATGTTAACTTCCGACTTCAACTGAATATATAGCTGGTGCAACCGGTGTTCTGACGATTTGTGCTGCCTTGTCGAAAAATGCTACCCAAGCGTAAATCGATCACAGAGAATGTCGATTCATTCTCTAGCTACTGTTTCCATAATGATGTAAATCTCACAATATTAAGACATCGTTATTTCATTTAAAACAGGGTAAGTGTATGGGGAGCATATTTTTGTATTTTAAATGAACCAGCAATTATCACATTTGATATAACAAGTAAAAATGACATTATTGTATATTATATGAAATACAATTATAATAAAATGATAAGTTATGAGTACTGTATACTGTACTGTTTATTTTTAAAACTGTGTGAAAAGTAAAAATTATCATAAAATATTCATCTTTGACCTGTCAAAGCACACCTTTCCTAACTGAAACTTTCAGTTATTCTTGTTCAGCTGGCTGACCGTACAAATATTCATATGGTAGTTAGCATTTTTTGACACATGAATATTTACCTTATGTTAACTGTCATTAGAAAAAACAATACTACATAATAATGTCTTCAAGATGTAAGGAGTTGCATATTTTGATAGACCAACGTGCCCTATCAAATAATGCTCCCAGTGCAAATTCACTTTATTTTACATCACTACTCACTCCATATGCACCTTATGAATATGGAGAGTATGTTGAGATATTTTGTAATTATGCCTTCAAGATGTCAGGAGCAGCATATTCTGTAATAGCATCTGTAAGATGTCAGGAGTTGCATATTTTGATAGACCAACGTGCCCTATCAAATAATGCTCCCAGTTTTTTGAAGCTAAATAAATGATGAAAGTACTCTGAATCTGGCAAAACAGTACATTTATTTATTTATTTTAATAAATATCATGTGCTCGCGTGAAATTGTAATGATGTGTAAATGATCCACGATTTGATCTTTAAATGTTATTTGTTGTTTTTTTTAATCAAGACGTTCTATGAAACAAATATCACGCATTTTAAATAATGATATTCAAAATGTAAGCACATTTCAATCCTTGAAAACATACAGGTTAAAAATCAAGAATTTTCCAAACTTTCAAAACTCTGAAAGAAGTAGAACACACGATGAACGTAGGTCATTCATAGCTAATTGCTATATTATGCTGAAAATAAGGTGTGCATGCTAACATTTACACGTTCACATGTCAAATTATGTAATAAAAAAAGGATTAAAGATATTGCAATGCTCACCGCCAAGTCTTCACAGCAAGGATGCATAGATTTATGGGCGTGGTAACGCAGAACAAAACTGTGAGTCTGCACATGCGCATAACCAGTAAGTAGCACATATCGATGGGTAGCACAAATCGTCAGAACACCGGCACCGGGTCACCATCCGCTGCATCCTCGATTTCAATAACACATCAGGGTAATTTCCTGCATTCTTCGTACTTGCGTTTTTGAGGATTGGAATCAAACTTTGGCAGTGGATGATGACATAGAACAAGTCCACGAGAACATAAGAACACAAAAGTATGCACATTGAGATTCAGGGCATTTTCACACCTGTCATGTTTGGAGTGTTTGTTTCGGAGCCTGGCGCGCTTTCTCCCTTAGTCCGATTAATTTAGGCATATACGAACATAGCAATCGCACTCGGACCCACACCAAAATAATCAGTTCAGGCAGTCTCGGACTGATTGCAAATGAACTCTGGAGCAGCTCACTTGTGGTGAGAATGCAAACTGACCCAACGGTCCAACGAACCAAAAAATATCACTATTAAAACCATGAACATAACAGAGATCTTTGGAGAAAACATCTGTAGATCAGCACTTCTCTGTAATTCATCATCAAAACGTGGATTTTGCCTTTTGGCAACTATATTTTATATAATTGCACGTTTAAAATAGGAGCTGTTTTATAATTTGTAATTTTAGTATGATCGTTTCTCTCTTTTGGATTGCGGTAGAACGGCGTTAGCAACTTTTTGACAAATACATTTTTTTTTACGTGGATTTACTCTGCTGTTTGTGTGTGTGTACGAGATATCCGTGAGAACAGGCACGTTTCAATGGAGAAATAATGCAAAAGCAACTAATGATGGATAAAAATAACCGTGACAGAAACTTTAAAACTCCTATCCATCTGAGTGACAGATAATTAGTATTTGGAGCACAACGTTGATGCTCGAAAATTCTTGAAAATTTGTAAAGGTTGACATACTTTTTACAGGCATATCATTTTAACTGGTATATCAAAGGATGAGCTTAATCCTGAAACAGCAAACAAACATAGTGACCAATAAGGGGAGAGCTTGCTCACATGTTACTTTTAGTGACATAGTTTTGGACCGTTATAAAATGTTGCCTTGTGAAATCAAACCAAACCAAGAAGAAAATGCAACTTTGTAACAATTTAGTCCATATTTTGGAACAAAACAAATGGTATACAGGTCTGAAAATGCCCTCAGACAGCCAAAGTTTCATACATCACAAACCTAATGAGCTTCGTCAACTTGTGGGATGGGGCTTTCCATATCATTAGCATACACTATAGAAGCATGAGAAGTCACTACATATCTTCCTGTATGTTCAAATATCAGATGACAGAGTCAGTTGGACAGTGTGGAGAGTGCCGCTGGTAACGACGGTGGCAACACTGGGGTGTGACTGAGGCAGAGATGGGAGGTAGTGACATAGATTCCGGTATTGGATCGGAGATGGAGGAAGGGTTGTGTGGTGGGGAATTTGAAGATGTAGCAACTGGACAGTAGTGGAAAGTAGAAAAAGAAAGTAGGGAGCCAGGCTTCGGAATCACATAGAGAAAGGGAAAATCAACAAGAATTAAGGGGAAGAAAGGACTAGTACATGGTAATGATGAGTCAATAAATGCTTTAAGATACAGTAGGGATAATAAAAAGTGCTAGGATGGGACGAGATGGAAGATTGTTGATATTCTGTAAGGACAGTATATGGTTGAAAATAAATGGGCAAGGGGGTGATAACTGGAGTCCCCAAGGACATATCAGTTGAGTCTGTAAAGATCTCTCTAAAGATCAATTCTTGTATATCGCCTCCAGTAAGATGCTTTAAATGAAAGAGGTTTGGACATATGGCAGCGGTCTGCAAAGGTGGTGGTGAGCATGAATATGGGACGTGTGGGACAGGAGTGAGTCCGAAGTGTTGCAATTGCGGAGGGGACCACAATGTGGGATACGGTGGATGCCAGGTCAGGAAAGAGGCTGAGGAAATTTAACATGTAAAGGTATCCGAGGGATTGACATGCGGAAGCAATCAAGTTTGTTCGGAGAAAAGATCAGAAAGAACAGAAGGAATTAGATTATGGAGAGAGAGAGAGAGAAATGCACCAACCAATGTAGAGTGATTGATGAGACAATGGTAGTTGATAAACTATCATACATTGCTTTTATGGTAGAAGTAGTTAACTGCTCTACCCAAACAGGAAGTCAGTCAGAAAGGATTAGAATACTAATAAGACTGGCATATGAAAATATTTGGATGCAGAGGGAATTTCAGTGGAACAAGTAAATGACATTCTCAAGGTACAGGTGTCATATACACAGGCAGAAGTAAGTAATATGATGTAGTAATAGATAGTAGATTGTAGTAAGATGATAAGAGCCCAAAAAATCTCAGGAAATTGAGAAAGGCTTTCTAATTTTAAGATTTTATTATGTATAAAAGAGCACAGATTAGGAATGTGATAGGAACTGCCAAAAGAAAGCATTGGAGAGAATATTGTGACACAATTAGAGAGAAAATGGATATCAGTGATTTATGGGGTATGATAAGTAAAATGGGTGAGAATCATAGGAGATGCAGTCTTCCTGTTTTAATAAGTGAAGAGAAAGCAGTAGTGTTAGCTAAAACCTTTGTTAAAGTGCATAGTAATAGTAATGTATCAGATGAGAGAGAGAACCCAGAAGTGTTGAAAAAAAAACTGGTCTTTATGGATCTACTATAGATGTATTTTTTACATTTATGCATTTGGCAGACGCTTTTATCCAAAGCGACTACAGTGCACTTATTACAGGGACAATCCCCCCGGAGCAACCTGGAGTTAAGTGTCTTACTCAAGGACACAATGGTGGTGACTGTGGGGATCAAACCAGCAACCTTCTGATTAACAGTTATGCGCTTTAGACCACTACGCCACCACCACTCCATTATTTTCTTTATATGAGCTAAAACAGGTTCTTGTGGGGGTGAGAAATACATCTCCAGGGAAGGACCAAGTTTGTTACAAAATGCTTAAACTTCTATCAGATCCATCATTAAACGTAATCTTTTTGAAAAGATATGGGAAGAAAGAAAGCTTCCCGCTTCCTGAAAACATGGTGTTGTGGTCCCAATAGCAAAGCCAGGTAAGGATCAGTCTATTCCAATGAATTATAGACCTATAGCACTAACTTAAAATCTTTGCAAATTAATGGAAAGAATGGTGATGAATCGTTTAGTAGTTTATATGCTGGAAAATAAGAGTTTGCTTTATCCACATCAAAGTGGCTTCAGGAAAGGTTGCAGTACAATGGATGCGGTTTTATGTCTAGAAACTGATATTAGAAAGGCAATAGTGAATTAAGAAGTACTAATAGGGGTATTCTTTGATATTGGGAAGGATTATGGTATGATATGGAAAGGCCTGCTAATAAAAATTAAGAAAATGGCGATAAAAAGGGAGGTTATATAACTGGGATATGAGTTTTTTTTAATGGATCGGACAATACAGGTAAGTATGGGAACTTCATATTCAAAAGTATACTCATTAGATAATGGTATGCCTCAAGGTACAGTCCCATTTTGTTTAATATTAGGAGCAATGAAATCTTTTCAAAAATTGGGACTGGGTTAGGAAGATCTCTATATGCAGACAATGGAGCATTATGGAAGAGGGGAAGGAATGTCAAATATGTGTAGGATAGAAGTGCAGGAGGCAATAGATGAAGTCGGAAAGATGGCCAACAGTTGAGGGTTTCGATTTTCAGTGACTAATAGCAGGTAGAATGTTTTTTAAGAAGGAAAAAATCCCAAACATTAAACTAAAGATGTACAATCAGGTATTGGGACAAGCATCAAAAAGTTCCTGGGAGTATGGATGGACTCAATGTTAACATTTGAATGCCAAAGTAGCAGACAAATGTAAGAAGGGAATAAAGGAATTACGATGCTTGGCTGGGACAGATTGGGGGGCAAGTCGCCCTTCCCTAAAGAGAATGTATAGTGCTTTAATAAGATCCACTATAGATTATGACAGTATTCTATATAGTTCAGCTTCTGCATCTCTCAATCCCAGGCT
The DNA here is from genome assembly GCF_025860055.1 of Xyrauchen texanus. Taxonomy (NCBI): domain Eukaryota; kingdom Metazoa; phylum Chordata; class Actinopteri; order Cypriniformes; family Catostomidae; genus Xyrauchen; species Xyrauchen texanus. The sequence continues at coordinate 1,355,786 of NC_068286.1, read as the reverse complement.
TTAAGCATCTGTTGTGGTGCATTCAGATCTTCACCAGTAGCTGCTCTTCAAGTGGAAGTGGGAGAAATGCCTTTGGAAATTCGCTGGTTACAATTAAAAATGGGTTATTGGATATCAATAAAACAACATGGTTATAGTCATCCTCTAAAGAAAGTTCTGGAAACTTTTGGGAGTATGAGTATTCACAGATGGTGAGTTTCGGAGGGAACGCAAATAATGAGGCTCACCGAATGGGCATTTTCAATGTTGAAGTAAGCCCAACAGTGGCCATGCCAGTGTTACCTCCCTGGATTATTCCAATGCCATCAGTCGATTTACAATTGTTGGGAAAAATAAATGACAAACAAAGATCGGTTTCTAAGGAGCAAAACAGTTGGCTCTTCAGTGGGTGGAAGGGGTTCATCCACTAAATGTGGTGGTCTGTTCTGACTCGCTGACTTTATTAGCTTAGATTCATGAATGGGAAATCTAATTCTAGACAGGATATTCTTTTTGAAAACCTTTTAGAATACAACAACAAGGGATAAAACATTATTTCTGTGGGTGCTGGCACACATGAGGGTAAAAGGTAATGAACTAGCAGATGAAATGGCTAAACGGGAAATTAAAGGATTGATTAAAGAGAATGTTAAAAGGAGGTGGCAAGAAATGTGGACCCAGGAGAGAAAGTTAAAAACTCTATATGGAATTAAAAAAGAGGTTGGAAATTTGATAGTTTGTGGCAAAAGAAGGGATGACACAGTAAGTTCACGACTCCGTATCGGACACACGGCTTTTAACCAGTCATTAGTTAAGATAGGAAATCATAACCATTCAGAAGTGACTAAGGCTGTATTTGATTTCCTAAAGACAACGGGTCTGATTAGAAGAATATAATGTCATGTCCTTGGGAAATAATATGATATTCAGATTTAACAATTAGATTTCAGTTAGGTGTTTTTCCCCCTCTTTTTTCAAACATTTTATGTCCTTCTTCAGCGACGCCTCGCACTCCATTCCAGTAGGTGGCGGAAATGCACATAAGCTGGTTTTTCAACCGCCAATAAATCCAAAGAAGAAGAAGCAGCTACATTTCTGTATTTTAAAGATGATGGCAGAGACATGTTGTGTTTTCGGATGCAAAGTTGCGAAAGGGCAAATGTTGAGCCTTCATGTATTACCAAAGGATCTGGAAATCCAAGATAAATGGGTGCAGTTTATTTGGATAAATCGTAGTGTCCCAGAAAAACTTCCAGAGAAAAGTCAAGTTTGCAGTACTCATTTTCCAGAGAACTGTTTTGAAAATGTTACCCAAAAACAGATGGGTTTTGCCACTAAACTTATATTGAAGCCCATCAATTTATCCTGGAGACACAACGAGTACGAGCCAACATGTGGGTCAACCGGTAAGTTTCTTTTTCTTGTGTTTTATCTGCTGACTGTGTCCAACAAATCTGCAGTGTGCTGACTAAAGTTACCCCAATACATTTGATATATTTATGTATATGTTGATGAAGAATGATACAGAAAACTTACTCAAAATGTATACTTATGTTAGTTATGATGAACTATATGATTTATTAGAAAACTCTTCTTCTTCCTCCTGCTGCTGAATGTTGCTTGTGTTGTGACTCCAGTCCAGCAGGAGTCGCTCTGAAGCTCTTTAGTCCGCCGGTAAACTCACTAAAGAAAGAAAGAAGAACTCACAGTTTGTTTAGATGTTCAGCTGCTGCGTCTTTAATACATTTCTGTCACTTCTCTGTTTCTATTCTTGATGATTTCCTCTCTTTCATGACAGCAAACCAAACGTTTTCTCTTTGTTTTGACAAGAGCTTTAAATATCCTGTTTCAGGAGTCTTATTGAGTTTTTGTGTTGAGATGTTGAAGATGAGTTTGCAGGTGGATTTGATGTGCTGTAAATCAGTAGGAACTGATCTGTCCATGCTGGATATTGATGATTTGATGACAGAAATCTCTCAGCTGAAGAAAGAGGTGGCGTTACTGGAGGCAAAGCTGAGGGAAAGAGGAGATCCACTGAACGGAGAGGTTTGTACAGCTGTTCAATATATCAAGAGTCCAGATGAGTCAGTACAGTGATTGTGTTGTGTTTGTCAGGAGCTGGAGAAGGTTTCCTGTCAATCTTCAGTGTGTGTGACTGATGGGACCTCCACAGAATGTCAGGATTCAGTGTGGAGCGTCAGAGATCAGAGATCCAGAGACACGCAGGACTCAGAGCTCAGCCTCACTTTACTCTGTTATACTGACACTCAGGAGAGTGTGTGTGACAGTAATCAGGGTGATCAAACCTCCACAGAGTCTCTGGCTTCTGTCTGTAACGCTGGAGAACAGCAGATGCTGCAGATACCATTGAAGATGTGTTCAGTGAAGCTGCTGGACTGCAGGAACCTGATGGAGATGAGAGGAGAAACCACAGCAGAGGAACAACATGATGAAGATGATGATTTTGATCCTTCAGGTATGTGTCATCTTTTGTTTTTTACTTCTTCACATGTTGTGACTAGTGGTTGACCGATACATCATCAAGCCTGATATTCAGATTTTTTATATATTCCTGTAAATGTTCCTGTTTGGCCGATTTGTTTCTTGATGGTGCTGAGAATCGGCTGTTTGCATGTGAAGCGACTGAGACATGTAAACGACCAGTCACGGTTTGTTTTATTGTTATGTGTCATCGTGTTACTACAATAATAGACCGGTGTGCAACACGGTCTCATTTTAATAGTCCGCATATCAGACAGACGCGTTTGAGCTCATAATGTTAAAGTGCTCGTCTGTTTCATCCTCCCGCTCTCTCCTCAACCGTTCCCTGTAATGTTTAACTGTCTTGTCTAATGATAAAAGGCAAATATCAATAAAATTTAGATCATAAACTATCTGCCAATATGTGCATATCTCGTTTAAAAAATGACATTCACAAAAATTTCGTTATCTTCCCGTTAGGCGGTCCTCTAATATCTTCCTCTATCAGCCAGAATAAAAAAACTTGAGGATCAATGGTCATGATCAAAGGTCATGACGGTCAGTCCGTGACAATCCAAGCAGGCGATCCAGGCCGTTTAAACTCAGGAGATTGCGGCTCGCTCTGGATCTGTACGAGCGCGTGAGTGCAACTTCAAAATAAAAGTGCTTCACGTGTGCTATAAGTAAATGTCATATTCACTGTGCACTGCATGTACAATTGATTAGATTCTGTATTTTTACAAAAATTTGTGGAGTGCTACGAGGCAGAATAACTAGATCGCTTCAACGTTGGGCGCTTGCAACAGTGACAGCTTTGTTTTGTTGATTATAAACAGGAGCGATAGTTTTATTGCTTTGCTTGCTTACTGAGATGCAGCACAATGGCATTTGCATGTCGAATCGAGTATATTTATCTTGCAAAGACGCGCATGCGCATAATATACTGGATGCGCCGAGGCACAGTCACGTGCACACACAAGATGGTGCAGACACCGATCCCACTCTCCTAACACTGTCCTCACTCTTTTCCAAGTGTCTTAGAAGCAGCTATTACCAATGTGTAGAGAATAGCAGGAAAAAACCCACTTAATGAATTTCGTAGCGGGATTGCACGTCTTACGCAACATGTTAAGTATCCCCGCACATTTACATTTACATGTATGCATTTGGCAGATGCTTTTATCCAAAGTGACAGTGCACTTATTACAGGGACAATCCCCCCGGAGCAACCTGGAGTTAAGTGTCTTACTCAAGGACACAATGGTGGTGACTGTGGGGATCAAACCAGCAACCTTCTGCTTACCAGTTATGTGCTTTAGACCACTACACCACCACCACTCCGCATATTCCGTGTTCACAGTGCGTGAAACCCCCAAATGTTTCATTTAAACATATTGGTGAAAATTAGCAATTCACACTTTGGAGTACAAGAAACCAACAGTTTCTTTCTATAGGACTGAAAATCCATGTCTGTCCATGCATATGTCTCATCATCATCATCATCATCTCTCTGTGCAGTGTAATCTGTTTAATATGCGTGTGCTCTCTTAAAAACAAACACATTTTCTCTCATTAATTCACCTTTAGAGATGAAGCATTGAATGAGACTTAATAAACTTTGTTAAACCCCATTTATACACGTGTCTGGAAATCACAAGCTGCTCAATATCCAAAATGTAAGTATACATTTAATTAGACAATGTTGAAAAATGTAAACATTAATTGGACATGATATGAACAGAAGAAAGATCACTATGACTATTAGGATATTATTATCAGAACTGTTCTGCTGCAGATGAAGATGAATATTCATATCATCCTCATGAAACACCGGTGTCTCATTTCTGCACCATACATGTATTTGTGTTCTTTATATATTAGTCAGTGTTCTTGTTTGGGTTGTCTGATGTTAAGTTATACACACATTGTTCATTCACAGATTAGGCCTAATATCTCCCTACTGTATATTACACATCACAGCCGATTTAGTAGCAAACTTGTTCTCTCAGCCAATAATCAAATCTTTAACTCGGTGATTAAATCTTTGATCCTTCTTGTGAAAACACTACACATGTCACATGGGCAAAAGTTGCATGACTAAAAGTGTGACTGAAAACCCAACATCTCCTCCACAGGACTCTTGGTTTAAAAGCACATGTGTAAATGGCAGGACAGCGAGGTTAATATGATGTATTTATTCATTTATATCTATATAATTTATCATTTATATCTGTACTAGATGAACGGCTTTGACCGTTGTAATGCATCTTGCACCACTTTTAAAAGATGCGTTGTCAAGTTATAATTCTAAAAAGGAGACCTCCATTATGTTTCATTCAGCACACATTGCCTTGCTGTTTTGAAAGAGTCCTGGACCAGGACTTGCTGTTTTGAAAGAGTCCTGGACCATTTTTGCACCCATCTGTGCAATATTTAATTGTTCTTTTGTAAGCATGCACTATATGGACATCTTTGTTTTGATGCATTTCTGGCGATGTGCGCCATGATTTAAGTGGGTACAAGTGCAACTTTTAAAAACATGTCTCATTCTCCTGCTGCTATTAGGAGAAACGTATGCCGTTCTGTGTGTAATCAAACATGTCGCTCCTGTGAGGACTGAAGTGAACCTGTTGAAGAGATTAGATATGAAATTTTACACTGCACGTTACGGTTCCACTCGCCTCAACTCGACTCACTTTACTTTTCTGAGCTTGCGTTTCCACTGTAGTTTAGTGCCGCCTCAACATGGGTGGGATTATAGGCTGATCGTCATAGTTACGCCACCTCTACTGCCGTGACATCATCTTAAACCCAACAATAACTATAACACAACCACTAACTGTTAGCTACTAGCTCATTGTGCTGCATAAAGCAGTTGTTGCATGCTGATTTTAAACATTTGTAACAGTTAAATTGGTCTGGGTGTTTTAGAAGCTTTCCAGTAGCTGGTCAACTAAATAAAGTGAAGCTTTCAAGCAGAATATAGAGTTAACATAACAAAATGTACCATCTTCCATCATGGATGCTCACCGGTTTAGATAGTGTCCATTTGGTCGAACCACTTCCACTTTTCCTTGATGGTTCTGTTGTCACATAATTTTACTGATAATATCTCCCAGGTGAAGCGTATACAAGGAGAAAAGTAGAGGCCCTAAAACTGATCCTTGTGGCGTGCCATACTTAACTTTTGTTTTGTTTGACAATTCCTCGTTTACACATACAAAGTGGTAACAGTCTGCTAAATTGGACCTAAACCATGCTAATGCAAGTCCACTAATGCCAACATAATTCTCCAGCCTATTCAAGAGAATGTCGTGATCTGTCGTGTCGAAGACAGCACTAAGATCAGTTGTTCTGCTTAAGTGAACATTTTGAAACATTCAGATTAAATGTGTTGGCTATACGTTGTGTGTTAACCCTGAAATGTAGTTTTATAAATTGTAATGTAGAGTTTGTTCATTTTGGCTGTATTTGAGGGCCTGCACGAAGTTAGCCAATCAGAACAGTGGGCATTTACATCGAAGTCTTAAAGGGCCAGATTTTAACTAAGCTTGCAGACAGAGGGCCAGAGACAGGGTGGAAAAAGATCATATATTATTAAATGATGACTGTTTTGGTGCAAAAATACTTAACTGATGGTGGACCTCAGGGTAGATAAAACAGTGTTTTTGCTTGTCTTTGACCTTGTTAAAGACACACTTCTATGTGTCATGGCTAAAAGCAGTTTGTTGCAGTTTTCCTTCAGCTTAGTTATCAGTATCTGCAAAATCCAATAACAGGTTACTTCTAGTGTAATTTGTTTGCTGTTGCTTGGTTTGATATGTTGTATGAAGTGCAACATAAAAAAAATGGTTTCCAAAGATTTTAAGAGTTTTGTTGCTGCTCAGTGTGTTCAAAAGCTCCAGGTTCATTCTTGTTCAGTTTTTCATATATTATCCCCTCGACTCAAGAATATTGTATTCCTCTCTGACCACACCCCTATTTTCAGCTACATTCATTATTTTGTATGATAATTACTGTATCTGGCTATAACTTACTCTCATGTTCCATGTAGGTGCAAACAGTGGTTCATGTTCAGATGGAGAAACAACTTCTACATCAAAAGAGTGTCTGTCAGCACAAAGTCTTTCCTGCATCACCTGTCAGAAGACATTCAGCTCAAAGGGACATTTAGCAAGACATGAAAGAAAACACACAGAACAGAAAATCTACAAATGCAGGAGATGTGGAAGCAGCTTTTCTACCTCAGAAGAGATCAAACGTCATTCAGAAGTGCACAGAGGGAAAGGGTTCCAGTGTGATCAGTGCGGGAAGATTTTCTTTGTTCCTTCTCTTCTTAAAGTTCACCTGACGACACACAGTGATGAAAAACCTTTTCAATGCAGTGAGTGTGACAAGTGTTTCAGAACTAAAGGAAACCTTGTTATTCATGAGAGAACACACACAGGAGAGAAACCGTTCAAGTGTCCTCACTGTGAGAAGAGATTCGCATACGGAAACTATCTGAAGATACATGTCCGTTCGCACACCAACGAGAGGCCGTATCAGTGCAGTAAATGTGGGAAAACCTTTGTACGGATCTATGATTTAAAGTCACATCAGAAAATACACTCTGAGGAGAAACACTATCAATGTTCACTGTGTGATAAACGTTTCCGTCAGAAGTCCCAGCAGATAATCCATGAGAGAATGCATTCTGGAGAGAAACCTTACCTCTGCTCTCACTGTGGAAAGAGCTTTTATGCTCAGGGTCAGTTGAGCATTCATCAGAGAGTACACACGGGAGAAAAGCCTTATCACTGTAGTGATTGTGGGATGAATTTCAGTACAAAACAAAACTTAGCAAAACACCAGACAACACATTCTGGTGAAAGACCTTACAAATGTACTCAGTGTGACAAAACGTTTGCTCGACCGGATGTCCTGAAAACCCATCAGAGAGTGCATACAGGAGAGAAACCTTACAGCTGCTCCATCTGCGGGGAAAGTTTCGCTTATTTAGGATGTTTTAATGCTCATCAGAAGAAACATGCTAAAGATCAAACCGCCCTGGAATCATCGTAACTTTTCACGGCTCATTGTTAAAAAGAAGCTGTACATTCACATTGTGCTCTCATTGACAGTAGGGATCAGTGTCATAGTAACCTTTCATGTCCCAGTAATATTTTCATGGAGTTGTAGAGTTATGCAATTGATCATGTCAATTATATTACAAGGGGATGAGACGGACAATCTTTAGAATTTCAAATCATCTTTGATTTTCAATATCTTGAATCTTTCTATTATGGATCAAATGGATATTGTTCTTGTAGCGCTGCAATAACAATTGTTTGGAGTTTAAAAGCCCCACTTTATTTCCTGTATTGTTGATCATTATTGATTAATTGTAGCAGCACTATTTTTAAGAATGCTCATCTAACTTCTTCTGTACGACAAAAGAGTAAATGTATTATTCTTCTGTAGTTATTATGTGGATGCAATTAGTTACTGGTATCCAAAGACACATTCTTTTAGTGTGTAAACTGCTAAACCATTGGGAAAATATAAATAAATAAGTCTCGTTGCTGTTTAGCGCTTTTTTGAAATGGTACATTGTAAAGAAATTCATAAAAGTTGTTACATTTTAAAAAATATTGGGCACCCCTGGTAAAAGAATACACTACTTGATATGAGTGACAAAGTTCATCCAGCTACAGTTGAAGTCAGAAATTTACATACACCTTAAACAAGTACATTTAAACTCAGTTTTTCACAATTCCTAACATTTAATCGTAGACAACATTCCCTGTCTTATGTCAGTTAGGATCACTATTTGTGAAATGTCACAATAATATTAGAGAGAATTATTTATTTTCAGCTTTTATTTCTTTCATCACATTCCCAGTGGGTCAGAAGTTTACATACACTTTGTTAGTATTTGGTAGCTGTAAAAGTTCTTTTACTTAGCTCTCTTGGAAAGCAGGAAGCAGGAGACGGCGAGTCCAACTCAAAGGTATTATTTATTTTATAAAACTCAACTACGCTTTCCAGTGGTAAATACGACAAATTTCAGTGGCAAACACAATGGTAATTCGAACTGCACTGTCTCACGGTGTGTGAAGCTCTCTCTCCTTCACTGGCATCTGGTTTGCCCTTAAAACCGTCTCCATCTCTCACTGCAATGACAAACAGTTGTTAGAGACAATGATTGACCAGTGATGATCCTTACTGTTCTCATCTCATGATCTTGCGCTCCACTCACAAACCAGTGCTCAGCCACACCCCCACCACCCAACTCGGGCCAGGGAGCCATCCGGCAATTTCTGGAGAGGAAGCCTGCAACAGCCATCTGTGACCCCGGCCTGTGGACCGCCTCAAACTTAAACGACCGGAGAGCCAGATACCAATGGGTGATACACACGTTGGTATCCTTCATGCAATGGAGCCACTGGAGGCGGCTTGGTCTAAACAGGGTGAAAGCCCATCTCAGGAGGTAGTACTGAAGGGTGAGGACCGCTCACTTGATGGCCAGACATTCCTTCTCCACGGTGCTGTACCTCGCCTCCCTCGCCAAAAGCTACAAGCTGATGTACAGCACCGGGTGCTCCTCCCCATCGACCACCAGGGACAATAGAGCTCCCAACCCCTTTTTCAACATGCCAGCCTGTAAAACAAAAGGGAGAACAAAAGCCGGAGAATGTAACAATGGCCTGCCAGAAAGCACAGCTTTCACCTGCATAAAAGCCTGTTGGCACGGCTCCGACCACTGAACCGTGTCTGGGTCTCCCATTTTAGTGAGCTCTGTCAGCAGGCTGGTGATGTCCGAATAATTTGGTACAACCCTTCTATAATAGCCAGCCAGCTAGGAATTGTCTCACTTTCCTTTTGGTCTTGGATCTCGAACAGGTTGTAATCGCTGCAGTTTTATTAATTTGGGGACGCGCCTGCCCGTGACCCAAGTGGAACCCCAGAGTACATCCACCCTTCCAATTGCGCACTTCTTGTGGTTTGCTGTGAGTTTGCCACAGAACTGCCCTCAGATGCTGCATACACGGAGTGCAGTCCGTGGACTCGGTCCATAAGGCACTGAAACGCAGCCGGGGCCCCAAACAAACTGAACTGAATTGGCACAAATTGCTATAAGCCAAATGGTGTGGAGAAGGCCATTTAACCTCATAATCGACTTCCCGACTCACCGTGTGACCTCAAAGGGCCCTTGCCACTTTGCTTGTATTACCTTATAAAGGCAATACAAAGCCTTTATCTCACTGTGCAAAGTCTTGCAGCAGAGTTCCCTTGTTATACAGCCAGGACTGACATTCTTTATCCTGTAGCTGTGATGGCTGCCTTAATGTGTGGGGTTTTGCTCTCAGGTCAAGAATGTATTGAATTTTATTTTTACTGTTTGAAGTCTCCTCCTAATTTTCCCACACAATATCTAAGACACTAATTGAATAGTCAGCGTCACTACTGACTAACCATGGATATCCCCATACCCACACCTCACCTTCACCCTGTGACTAGCATCTAAAGCCTCGTCTTAAACCAGGCTTTGATGGATGAAGTTTTGGTTGCAACCTGAATCCACCAAGGCCTAGTATGTACACCCCTTAATACTCACAGGTATGCGGTACATGCCTGCTCGGTTGGGGAGGCCTGTGGAGCATCAGACAACTGGACTAATGTCCCTACCACCATCACTGGGCATTGGTCCTGGAAATGTTCAGGCTCCCCACAACTCCAGCAAACCGGAACAGTCTTCATGCCCACGGAAGTGGATTAACCAATCTGTGAGTGAGAGCAGAGAGGGTGAGAGGAAACCTGTGGATGGTGCAGCCCCTGAAACTGGTGTGCCGGTCTGGGATGGGGATCTCCCCCCAGGAGAAATGGAATGGGAGGAGGAGGAGGTAAGAAGGAGAAACGGGGGGGAGGGGGAGAGAGAGAGAGAGAGAAGGATCTTTGGGCTCGCTGGCTCCCGAATACGTTGCCATGTGTTCCTCTGCCAACTGGATGGCCTTTTGAAGTGACGTCGGGTGGTGGCACTGGACTCACTCCACCATTTCTCTTGGAAATTGAGCGATAAACCGCTTCAGTACCACCAGCTCGAACACAGACCCGTCATTGCATTGCACAGCCCAGCAGTGGTATTAGGTTGACTGCTGGGTGCTCAGCCATCCACAGGCCCTCGCCGTCTGCTCCGAGAGCTCAAGGAAGGCTTCCGGATCATCTCGTGGGCCCATCTTGATGAGCAGAACATGGGGTGGGGTGATTGCGGGGTCGCAACGGCAGCCCCCACATAGGGCAGCAAGTTCCCATATTATTTGTTTTACAAAACTCAACTATGCTTTTAAGTGGCAAACACTCAAACACAATGCTCATTTGAACAGCACTGTATTTGGTTGTGTGAAGCTCTCTCTCCCTCACTGGCATCTGGCTTACCCAAATGTAAAAACAAATGTAATCTCCCGATCCAGCTCTCCATTCACAAACTAACACTCAACCACGCCTCCACTACCGCAGTAGCATTACCTTTAAATTGTTTTACTTGGGTCAAACGTTTTGGGTAGCCTTACACAAGCTTCTCGCAATAAGTTACTGGAAATTTTGGCCCATTTAGGCTTCCTTGCTCACGCAGAACTTTTTCAGTTCTGCCCACAAATTTTTGAGGTCAAAGCTTTGTGATGGCCACTCCAATACCTTGAATTTGATGTCCTTAAGCCAAAAACTTTGGAGGTATGCTTGGGGTCACTGTCCATTTGGAAGACCCATTTGTGACCGAGCTTCAACTTCCTGGCTGAACAGTATATCGATGTCTTGAGATGTTGCTTCAATATATCCACATAATTTTCCTTCCTCATGATGTTATCTATTTTGTGGAGTGCACCAGTCCCTCCTGCAGCAAAACACCCCCACAACATGATGCTGCCACCCCCATGCTTCATGGTTGGGATGCTGTTCTTCGGCTTTTAAGCCTCGCCCTTTTTTCTCCTAATATAATGATGGTCATTATGACCAAAAAGTACGATCTTTGTCACCATGTGCATTTGCAAACTGTTGTCTGGCTTTTTTTTTGTGGTGGTTTTGGAGCAGTTGCTTCCTTCTTGCTGATCAGCCTTTAGGTTGTGCTGATATAGGACTCGTTTTACTGTGGATATAGATACTCGTCTACCTGTTTCCTCCTGCATCTTCACAAGGTCCTTTGCTGTTGTTCTGGGATTGATTTGCACTTATTGCACCAAACTACATTCATCTCTTGAAGACAGAATGCGTCTCCTTCCTGAGCGGTATGATGACTGCGTGGTCCCATGATGTTTATACTTGTGTACTATTGTTTGTACAGATGAGCGTAGTACATTCAGGTGTTTGGAAATTGCTCTGTTCTTAAGGCAAGACTTAACTAGTAGGTCGAAAACTCTCCTGATGGGCTGGTTTAAGTATTTCTTTAACTGCTGATCTTCTTGGATTTTCACACACAACAGTCTCCAGAATTTACTCAGAATGGTGCCAAAAACAAAAAACATCCAGTGGGTGGCAGTTCTGCTGATGGAAATGTCTTGTTGATGAGAGCGGTCAACAGAGAATGGCCAGACTTGTTTGAACTGACATAGTCTACAGTAACTCCGATAACCACTCTGTACAATTGTTCTGAGAAGAATAGAGATGCAGGTTGGCCCTGTTGTGGTGGCACGAGGGGGACCTACACCATATTAGGCAGGTGGTTTTAATCTTGTGGCTGATCGGTGTATTCACTACAGAACTGTAATGAAAGAGATGGGTTTGCTTGGTGTGGTAACCCCTGCCAAAGCTGACAAAAAGTGGGAAAACTTGAAAACTTACAAGGTAAGTTTAATTCATCTTAATTATACAATTCTGATTGTAAATTTACATCATTTGCAGCATCTGAAAGATGTTTTTAATGATGCATAAAAGTAGCTCTTTTTTTTTAGCTATTTGATGTTACAGATACGTACATACATTTCACAAATCCAGATCATAACTACATTTACAAATGATCCTGTTAAAAAGTTTAGAAGCCCTTTGTTCTTAATAAGATGTGCGCTCCTTCAGGGTCAATGACTGGCCTTTTGTGATGCATAGCACTTCTCATTTGATCTCTCAACCACAGTGGCTGATCCAACTTTGCCACTCAGGACAATTGAGAGGCTCATACTCAACTATTACAAAAGAAAAACTCAAAAGTTCACAAGTCCTAAAACATTTGTCTTAAGACAAGTTATTTTGCTCTGCTTAGTGTTTTATTATAGTAGTATTCTCACTATCATGCATTGAATTACAGGAATATTTCACTCAACAATGAAAATCTTTTGAAATTCTCTCATCATTTCCTCACTCTTATGTCTTATCTCAAACTCCTATGATTTGCACAGAATTCAAGCAAAGATATTTTAATGGAGATATGTTTGTTCACACAATTCAGTTGAATGATGATTAAAACTTTAAGTTCCAAAAAGGACAAACACAGCATTAAGGTATGACTTCAGTGGTTAAAACTGTCTTCTGAAGCGATCCAATCAGTTTTGTGTGAGAACAAACCAAACTGTAACTAATTTTTTACTATCTTGGCATCAGCAGTCTCCTAGCCAATCATGATTTCAAGCTCAATTACACATCATAGTGCTTGATGCATGCCAGAATGCTAGATGGTGCCAGGAAGTGTAATCAAACTGGAAATCTTGGAGACCTGAGGTTGAAGTTTAGGGCTAGGAGACTGCTTATGTCAAGATTTATAGTGAAAAAGCACTTACATTTGTTGTTTTGTCTGTTCTAATCAAAACGTTATTATAAAGTCTTACACAAACTTGTTCCACCTTTATGCCTTGCATTGTATGGAGATAAACAGATCATATCTCTAAAATATTATGTTCTAGTCCCTGTGGAAGAAAGTAACTCATACAAGTTTGAGACCACTTAAGGGTGAGTAAATGAAGAGCAAATTATAATTATTGGGTGAACTATTCCTTTAAAACCGTCATGAATGACTTTATGCTGTCAGAGCCTTTTTATATGAAAAAGTAATGTATCTGTGTAAGATATATCATATTCTTCTAAATCATTTTAGGACTAAGGAAGCCACCCACAGGATTTGGGACTGAATCAGGGGAATTCACTGCAGGAACATGGAAGTGGTACAACCTCATGGATGAGGCAATAGGTGGGAGGCCATCCATCCAGCCTCCCATCCTAACTGCCTCATCAGAGGAAAACTCAGTTGTTGCTGCTGTGAGTTCCCCTGATTGTGTACCAGAGGAGCCAGAGCAGCCAGAGCAGGCGGACATGAGAGGGAGTGGAGATGCAAGGCCAGCAAAGAGACAGAGAAGGGACTCAGTGCTGGATGTTTTCTCGATTCTTAAAAAATATTTTTTATTTTGAATAAAAAGTTTGATTTGATTAGTCTCTTTTTTTCACAAGATAATGTATATGAACATCCTACATCCTTATTCATAGTTTAACTATATAATAACTGTATGTTAGATTAGTAAATAGTCATTTATATAAACCGATATTGATGTTGTAGGGCTGGAGGAAAATCATCAAAATCTGGAGCGGTGATGGCTGCAGCTAAGTGGTCTCTCGTATGTTCACTACTCTGCGGGTCTGTTATGTGCTGGTCATCATGGACATCGTTGTTCAGTTGGCCTTCTTGACCTCTCTGTGATGTCACCAATTGTGAAGCAGATGTTTTGCATTACAGCACAAGTTATGACCTCTGGAGCAAAGACTGGCTTAACTTCAATGGCCTTGAAAAAGATGGATTGCCATCGTGTTTTCAAACTGCCAAACGATCTCACAATTATGGATCGAGCTTTTGCATGGTGGGAATTGAAATGATGTTAACTTGCATTCTGGAGTGGCTCTCCGTTTGGTGTAATAAGAGAGATTATGTGGCTAAGGCAGGGGTAACCGCCATCTCCTAAAATGTGGTATCCCTCTGTTGGGTACTGTGACTTGGTTTACAGTGCATCCGAACAGTATTCACAGCACTTCACTTTTTCCACATTTTGTTATGTTACAGCCTTATTCCAAAATTGATTAAATTCATTATTTCCCTCAAAATTCTACAAACAATACCCCCATAATGACAATGTGAAAGAAGTTTGTTTGAAATCTTTGCAAAGTTATTAAAATAAAAAAGCTAAAAAAAATCACATGTACATAAGTATTCACAGCCAAAATAAAGAATTTAATACATTTTGGAATAAGGCTGTAATGTAACAAAAAGCACTGTGAATACTTTACTGATGCACTGTATAATCATCAGATACCAGCACCAAACAACTGCACCAAAGACAGGACTACCAGCCAGGTTTGCTAAGTCAGCACTGATTTCCTCAAGCTCCTGCAGAGATTGGAAGAGGATTACTCTGTTTGATCTGGAGGATCTTTTTTGTGATTCTGTGATCAACCATGTGCACTGTCGAACGGAATATTTCAAATACATTGCAAACAACCCGGTAAGAAGTTGCACTAGCCAGCCATCATGTAAAGACCAGAATTTTGAGATCTTGACCCCATCCGTTGTCGCGATCTTCACGGAGGTTGGTAATGAAGTAGGTCAGGGTTTGTGTGGTAAGCCTAAAGTCTGGCCCCAGGTCACTTGTCCCATCCAGGTATAACCTAAGCACAGGCACTTGTGGTTTCATCCAACAGTAAGGAGTTGGGATCCCAAACATTCCTTTTGCAGAATGGAAGAACAGGGAGCCCTGCAACAGATAGCATGATGCTCATACATACATTTAGAAATATATGTATGTATATATGTATATATATGTATCTATGTATATATATGTATGTATGTATATATATGTATGTATGTATGTATATGTATGTATGTATGTATATATATGTATCTATGTATATATATGTATATATGTATATATATGTATCTATGTATATATATGTATGTATGTATATATATGTATGTATGTATGTATATGTATGTATGTATGTATATATGTATATATATGTATATATATATATGTATGTATATATATATGTATGTATATATATGTATGTATGTATGTATATATATATATGTATGTATATATGTATGTATATATATATAAATATATATAAATATATTTATAAATGTATGTGTGTGTGTGTGTAAGGTAATGTTTGATGGTAATATGTGTTAAACTTGTAAATCATTCATCTGAATTAAAAATATATATATATATATATATATATATATATATAACTATATAAAGATGACGGAGATGATCAAATTCATGAAGCCACATAGGGTGAAAAGGATAGGCTACAACAAAATCTTCCTACTTGCTGCGTCTGATATCCATTGGTCCGCACGCTTTTTATTCCACAGAAATTCGCGCGCTCTGCCAATTTAAAAATTAACTGTTATTCTGGTGGACCGATTCACTGACAGACATTTGAGTATCGATGTCCTCAATAAATAATTATTTCTAGATATGAGGTGTTATTGATTTGATAAAGCTGTATCTTACATATTCAAAAATAACTTTATGCAGTGCTGATAAGCGTTTTGTTTACTGACTACAACTGAAGAGAAACAAAGATGTCTTAACTGAACTGGACACTAGGTAAGAAATGTATTTAATGTTATCCTAGTTAAGGTTAATTTAAAGTTCATTCAAGTTTTTATGTATGTCATTACATTTCTGATTTTAAAAACTCGACTGTGTTGAAGTCATTGGTTATTTTGAATAATTTACTTCAATGTTATTTGCATTTTAACGTCCGTTGTGCTGAGTAGAAGGGGTTTCGAAAATGCAAAATCAAAGCTCAGTTTTCAGTGTTGGCATACAGCAGGGCTGCAGATATGATATATTAGTTTTCCTACATGTGGCTGAATTTAATAATTATATAATAGTTTTAAGTCATTATGGTAAATAAATAATCTATCAGTGGCTTGTCTGTTTATTGAGATTGCAGCATATGGTTGCAGAAACATTCTAGAAATTGATTGTTACAATCTAAAACAAATGTTATATTTCCATAAAGAAAACATTCCTTAAAAACGTGCACTGGAATGTTCTGGGAACAATCTCTATTCGCTTCTGAGGCATCGGCATCTTCTTTCAGCTTTGCTCTTATTATATTCATCACATAAGCTTGTTCTTTATGGGGTTATGAGTCAAGTTTTCTTTTTTCTTCTTCTTTGTTAGAACTGTAAAGACTGTCTTTAAAGTCTGTCTTGAATTAACCGGAACTCCAGTCCAGCAGGAGTCGCTCTGAAGCTCTTTAGTCCGCCGGTAAACTCACTAAAGAAAGAAAGAAGAACTCACAGTTTGTTTAGATGTTCAGCTGCTGCGTCTTTAATACATTTCTGTCACTTCTCTGTTTCTATTCTTGATGATTTCCTCTCTTTCATGACAGCAAACCAAACGTTTTCTCTTTGTTTTGACAAGAGCTTTAAATATCCTGTTTCAGGAGTCTTATTGAGTTTTTGTGTTGAGATGCTGAAGATGAGTTTGCAGGTGGATTTGATGTGCTGTAAATCAGTAGGAACTGATCTGTCCATGCTGGATATTGATGATTTGATGACAGAAATCTCTCAGCTGAAGAAAGAGGTGGCGTTACTGGAGGCAAAGCTGAGGGAAAGAGGAGATCCACTGAACGGAGAGGTTTGTACAGCTGTTAAATATATCAAGAGTCCAGATGAGTCAGTACAGTGATTGTGTTGTGTTTGTCAGGAGCTGGAGAAGGTTTCCTGTCAATCTTCAGTGTGTGTGACTGATGGGACCTCCACAGAATGTCAGGATTCAGTGTGGAGCGTCAGAGATCAGAGATCCAGAGACACACAGGACTCAGAGCTCAGCCTCACTTTACTCTGTTATTCTGACACTCAGGAGAGTGTGTGTGACAGTAATCAGAGTGATCAAACCTCCACAGAGTCTCTGGCTTCTGTCTCTGATGCTGGAGAACAACATAATGATGAGGAGGATTTTATTAAATCTGATGACGATGATGATGATTTTCTTCCTTCAGGTATGTTTCTTTATTTAATGCTCTTTTGAAAACCCCAACTCTAAATATAACCAATGTTGGTGGTTGCCTTTGCAAACTGTTTAATCATTAGTTGTTATGATATCTTCATCATTATGTAGAATTTACATGCAATGTCAGAAGTTTACATACACCTTAGCCAAATATATTTAAACTCAGTTTTTCACGATTCCTGACATTTAATGGTAGAAAACATTCCCTGTCTTAGGTCAGTTAGGATCACTACTTTATTTTAAGAATGTGAAATGTCAGAATAGTAGTAGAGAGAATTATTTATTTCATCTTTTATTTCTTTCATCACATTCCCAGCGGGTCAGAAGTTTACATACACTTTGTTAGTATTTGGTAGCATTACCTTTAAATTGTTTAACTTGGACCAACTGTTTTGGGTAGCCTTCCACAAGCTTCTCACAATAAGTTGCTGGAATTTTGTCCCGTTCCTCCAGACAGAACTGGTGTAACTGAGTCAGGTTTGTTGGCCTCCTTGCTCGCACACGCTTTTTCAGTTCTGCCCACCAATTATCTATTGGATTGAGGTCAGGGCTTTGTGATGGCCACTCCAATACCTTGATTTTGATGTCCTTAAGCCATTTTGCCACAACTTTGGAGGAATGCTTGGGGTCATTGTCCATTTGGAAGACCCATTTGTGACCGAGCTTCAACTTCATGGCTGATGTCTTGAGATGTTGCTTCAATATATCCACATAATTTTCCTTCCTCATGATGCCATCTATTTTGTGGAGTGCACCAGTCCCTCCTGCAGCAAACACCTCCACAACATGTTGCTGCACCCCCATGCTTCACAGATGGGATGGTGTTCTTCAGCTTGCAAGCCTCATCCTTTTTCCTCCAGACATAATGATGGTCATTATGGCCAAAAATGTTTCTTTCATCAGACCAGAGGACATTTCTCCAAGAAGTAAGATCTTTGTCCCCATGTGCACTTGCAAACTTTAGTCTGGCTCTTTAATGGTGGTTTTGGAGCAGTGGCTTCTTCCTTGCTGAGCACCTTTCAGGTGATGTCCATATAGGACTCGTTTTGCTGTGGATCTAGATACTTATCTACCTGTTTCCTCCAGCATCTTCACAAGGTCCTTTGCTGGCGGGTTAGGGTTAGGGTCTGGGATTGATTTGCACTTTTCGCACCAAACTTCATTCATCTCTAGGAGACCGAATGCGTCTTCTTCCTGAGTGGTAATTTGAAGATCGGCCTTAAAATACATCTACAGGTACACCTCCTATTCAGTAGACCTATCAGACGGTAATTGGCTAGTTGCCAAAGGGCTTGACATAATTTCTGGAATTTTCCAAGCTGCTTAAAGGCACAGTTAACTTAGTGTATGTAAACTTCTGACCCACTGGATTTGTGATTTAGTCAATTAAAAATGAAACAATCTGTCCGTAAACAATTGTTGGAAAATTACTTGTGTCATGCACAAAGTAGATGTCCTAAACGACTTGCCAAATCTATAGTGTGCTAATATGAAATCTGTGGAAAATGAGTTTCAATGAGTTCAGCTTAAGTGTATGTAAACTTCTGACTCCAACTGTACAAGAATGGCTTTGAAAGCTGCCTTGCCAAGCTACACAAATGCATAAATAAATTCATAATTTTCTCTATTTCTGTTAATTAAAATGGACAGTAGCATTTTGAGTTCAAATAAATTGAGTTAATGCTATGTTTGCTGGGAGGTTGTTTTTTGTTTTAACCAGATGGAGAAATGGGACATGAGAGAAAATGTGTATAAATATTTCAAATGCTGGAGATGTGGCTGCAGCTTATTGTTTTCATTCTTTGCTTGCTATTTGTGTGAGTCAGAAAGATTTTCATAACTTTTTCTTTTAGATGCAAACAGTGGTTCATCTTCTAATGGAGAAATGGCTTCTACGTCAAAAGCGAGACATGAGAAAAGCTTGTTTACATCAGCAGAGAGGAACCTTCATTCAGAAGTGCACAGAGTAAAGCAGGAGTTCCCCTGTGAGCAATATGTCTCTTTGTCTTCTAATAAAAAAGCTTTCCTGAAGACACGCAGTGCTGAAAAGTCTTTTCAATGCAGTGAGTGTGACAAGTGTTTCAGAACAAAAAAAAATCTTGTTGCTCATAAGAGAATACACACGGGAGAGAAACCGTTCAAGTGTCCTCACTGTGAGAAGAGATTCATACATGGACACCATCTGACGCGACACATCCGTGTGCACACCAAAGAGAGACTGTATCCATGCAGTGAATGTGGTAAAAGCTTTTCACAGCTGGATTATTTAAAGTCACATCAGAAAATACACTCCGAGGAGAAACCCCATCAATGCTCATACTGTGATAAACAATTCTGTAAAAACTCTCAACTGATACTACATGAGAGAACACACTCTGGAGAGAAACCTTTCCTCTGTTCTTACTGTGGAATGAGCTTTTCTATT
Source organism: Xyrauchen texanus (assembly GCF_025860055.1). Classification (NCBI taxonomy): domain Eukaryota; kingdom Metazoa; phylum Chordata; class Actinopteri; order Cypriniformes; family Catostomidae; genus Xyrauchen; species Xyrauchen texanus. Next base: position 1,335,920 of record NC_068286.1, on the reverse strand, counting down.
GCAAATCAACTTAAAATGCATCTGAGAGTACACACAGGAGAAAAGCCTTATCACTGTAGCGATTGTGGGAAGACTTTCAGCCAGTCTTCCCACTTATCAAAGCACCAGAGGACACATACTGGAGAAAAACCTTACAAATGCTCTATTTGTGACAAAACATTTGCTCGATCAGATGGCCTGAGAGACCATCAGAGAGTGCACACAGGAGAGAAACCTTACAGCTGCTCTATCTGCGAGGAGAGATTTTCTCATCGACGTCAATTCAGAGTTCATGTGAGCATGCACACGGAGTAAAGCCTTATCACTGTAGAGTTTGTGAGAAGAGTTTCAGTAAATATGGTCTCTTATCAAAGCACCAGAGGACACATACTGCAGATAGACCTTACAAATGCACTCAATGTGACAAAACGTTTGCCCGATCAGATGGCCTGAGAGACCATCAGAGAGTGCATACAGGAGAGAAACCTTACCGCTGCTTTATCTGAACAAAGGAAAAACTGCCTTTTATACAGATAGAAGCATGAAAAGATGCTACAATGATCCCAGGACAGTTTGTTCTTTAGCATGTACAATGCCTATAAAAAGTATTCACCTCCCTTAGATGTTTTTATATATACACCGATCAGCCACAACATTAAAACGACCTGCCTAATATTGTGTAGGACCCCCTCATGCCGCCAAAAAAGCGCCAACCCGCATCTCAGAATAGCATTTGTACAGAGCGTTTATCTGCGTTATCGTAGACTTTGGCCAGACTAGTTCAACCTGACATTCTATGTTGACCTCTCTTTTCAACAAGTGTTTCCATCCGCAGAACTGCCACTCACTGGATGTTTTTTGTTTTTGAGAGAGTTCAACAGAGAATGCTATAGAGGTCTAAAAAGAAAATATGAATTGCCAGTTTATCTGTCCACCATCAGAGATGTGAAACAGAGGCACATCCTGACCAAATACAGGCTTAGTGAACATAACCTCATTATGATTAATTAATATCAATTCATTAGTAACACTTCACAAAATGCAGTGAATCTATACCTAAAATATGTGAGCTGCCTGAAATTTTACAAATCATATTAGGAGAGAAAGAACACATGGCCACTAAAGCTGCTAAATATGCCACACTCCGCCATAACCCGAGAGAAAGAACTCTGAGCCACTAAACCAAACTTTTTCATATATTATTAAATTACATATACTGTATATTACTGTGTATCAGTTACATGTGATTTAAAATTGTTGCATACAATGCATTTGTTTGTTAATTACTGTGTTCTAAATATTCACAGTTTAAATCAGTTTCTATGGTTTGATTTGATTATAACTTGTGCTTTGGCAACATTGCAACATACAGTCATGCCAGTAAAGCAATTGAAATTGAATGGCTAGACTGGTTCAAACTGACAAAGTCTACGGTAACTCAGATTACTACTTTGTACAATTGTGGTGAGAAGAATAGCATCTCCAAATGCTATTCTGATCTGCAGGTTAGCGATGTTTTGGTGGCACAAAAGGGGCCTACACAATATTAGGCAGTTGGTTTTAATTTTGTGGTTGATCTGTATGCATATATATATATATATATATATATATATATAATAAAAACTGAATCATATTGAACTTCATTGACACTAATCAACAGGAAAAGACTCTTTCATAACAAAGTCAAAAAAACATTTTTACCCAATTAGTCAAAACTTATAACAAATATTAAACACAAAATCATTGATTGCATATGTATTCACCCCCTTAATGCAACTCATGAAAATCATCACTGTGCAGCCAACTGGTTAGCATGTGTGCTGGTAGCCAGGGGCACATTAACGCACAGGCTTACACATCCGCCAGCCCATTTTACCCCATCGATGTTTGCTGGAAGAGCGCATCTAAACGCTTTCAGTGGGAGATGCAATTGTTGACACTGAGACAGTGTGCCACTCCCACCCCCACCTCTGCTCAATGACTTGAAGGGTGCTTCCGTGGACCTGCGAGCCCCTGGGCCCAGAGGTACCTTAAAGCGCCCCTGGTGGTAGCATCACACTGTGGGGATACTTCTCTACATCAGGCCTTGGAAGGCTTGGAAAGGTAGAGGGTAAAATTAATGCGGCAAAATACTGGGAAATCCTGGAGGAAAACCTGATGCCATCTGTAAGAGAACTGAGACTTGGGAGAAGATTTGTTTTCCAGAAAGACAACTATCCCAAGCATACAGCCAAAGCTACACAAGAATAACATAAATGTTAATGTCCTGGAGTGGCCGGATCAGAGTCCAGACCTCAAACAATTTGAGAATCTGTAGTTGGACAGACCTTGAGCAGTATTGCAAAGGAGAATGGGGAAAAATTGTCGATAGCGACCTATCCACATAGGCTCAAGGCTGTAGTTGCTGCCAAAGGTGTATCTACTTAATACTGACATGAAGGGGTAAATATTATACAACCTAATTAGTTGAAATGTGTTTTGACTTTGATATGAGAGTCTTTTTCTGTTGATCAGTGTCAACAAAGGCAAATTAATTTCACAATGATTCGGTATTTAAAAAGAACAATAAAATATAAAAACAACCAAGAGGGGTGAATAGTTTTTATAGGCACTGCATTTTCTGATGAGAATAAATGTGTAGGTTCCTTCTTGTAGACAGACATCAATGTCGTAGCAGAATATAGGACTTGAATCTGTTTAGCTGTTTGTAAAGTGAGCCAGTGATTTCTACTTCAGTGTAAACTACTATAAGTGTACCTTGTTAAAAAAAACTTGTGATATAGTACCATTGAATGCCCAGTAGATGGCGTCGATGTATATACATTTTGAGAACAATGTTGAAATTGTAACCATGTAACCTTGAAATAGAAAGAACTTCTGTATGTGTAATAAGCGTCTGGCTTGAACATGCAGCTGTTTGTGTGTAATCTCAAATAGATAAGAGAGAAATGTTTCAAAACCACACTGAACTTGTTTAAACTGTTTTATTATGTATTTGTTTTTAGAATAGAAGATCATATACATGTATTAGGATAGAAAAGTTTAACCTAAACAAAACAAGTGTTATAAAAATGTGATAGACATAACTTTGTTATATAAATTAATGAATGAGGTATGCATTAAGTTGTTTTACAGACAAATGCTTGAGATGCCAAAACAAGAGATCTGTGAAAGATGGTTTTAAAGGCTCCCTGGAAGCTGCAAGTGATTTCATGTGGGAAATCCCTAGACTTAGAAAAATCCAGAGACTGATGAGTATATAACATTTACTTTTACATTTATGCATTTGGCAGGACTAATTAATTAAGATAACATTGGAATCGGCATCCTTTTAAGCTGTTCCCCCAATGCTAATCTTGCTTAGCTGAAATTGTAATACTTTTTAATTTGACTTTTGATGGCTTAAGTATAGTAACCAATAAAACTGAGGTTTTGATTTTGCAAATGTCTCCCTGCACTTTCATTTTTGAGACTTCAAGTCTTTGAGTTGAAGAACTACCATGGAAGGGGTCTGCTGTCCAAATTGTAAGTAAGGTAAGGTAGTTTATGTTTATCTGCCCTGATAAAAACAACTGGATAAAATGTGTTAATAGACAATACAAGCAACAACAGTGATGACTTTAAATGAGATATTTTACATTGAGTGCATTAGTTTTAAGACACTGGATGTGTCTCAATAAGCTCCTTTGTTCAGTAGTCATGGCACTAATTTCTAGGCATGACCCATTAGCAACATTGAATTAGGCAACTGAAATCTTCACTCCAAAAAAATATTTTTTTTGTCTTAATATTATTATTACAATTTTCACATTGCTTAAAAACATCTTAACAATCAAATCATATTCATGTCTAAAAATGTCCAATGAACACCTGTATAGAAAGTCATGCATTATTTCTTTGTCTTCAAGCCCACCGTGAGCAAGCCAAATGGGACTGTGGCAAAGAATAAAACTTCATAAGAAAAAAAGAATACACAGCCATCCAGATGCTAGCTGGCTATCTAGTAACTGTTTTAAGAGCAAAATTGTTTAAAACAGCCATTGATTGACAAACAATTCTTCAAATCATCCTCTTGAATACTTACTGTATATTGCATATTGATAAATTTCATGGTGTGAAAATAATAAAAAATCTGTTTATGTTTTACCACCCAGCTCCGGTTTATGCTCACTGGTCACCACCATCTTGAAATTATGTCAAATGATGCTGTTCTCTAAAGTCATAGTTGATTGATCTTCCACGACTTCACAAGACTGATGTCCAACTTTGGGTGGAGTTCTAGTCATTATTTCAAAGTACAAAGTGGGAAAATTCAGAGCTCTAAGATATCTGGAATGCACTATATATACAGAGGAAATGGGGAACATTAACGAAGGTGAACTAACAAGGTTAGGAAGCAAACAAGCACAGGGGCAAGGAGAGCAACCATGTGTTGAAATAAAAACTGAACTGCAAAACACAGAACCATAAAACACAAAAACCAGTACAGTATCCTGACAGTGTTCCCCCTCAAAGGATTGACTCTTGGCATCCATATAAGACAGTCCAGGGGGGCAGGCCAAATGTGGCCCAAGGAGGTGCATAAGGAACAGACCAGGGGAATGGGGTAGATCAGGAGGGTATTGAACCTCATCCTTACTCCGGAGATGTCTCCACATATCCACAAGGGGAGGCATCAGAACTGGAGACCCCTGAAGAGCCAACATTGACAGGGCAGACGGGAGCAGAGCCTGGCAAAATGACCATTAAAGAAACGATTAGACAAAGCACTGGAAAGAGGGATCAGTCAGTGGTGGCAGCTAGGGACAGGACGAGAGCAGCCACAAGAGAGGATGAGTTAGCAAGTGCCACTGAGGTGAAAGGTTGATCCTCATGTCAGTGGAGGTAGAGGGGTTGGTAGTGGCCACAGGAGAGAAGGATGGGTATGTGGCGGCAGCAGGAGAAGGGGCTGGGTCAGCGGTGGTCACAGGGGAAAGGTCTGGAATAACCACTGTGACCAGGACAGAGAATAGTGGGAACAAAAGGGCCTCCGTAGCTGGATGCCCTCATCTCCAGGACCACTAGTGTAGAAACCAGAATCTCAAGACAGGGATAGGTGGACGCCCCTGGCAAGGTGCTGCAACAGGAGCCTTCCTTCGCTTTCTCCTCCTCCACTGCATCTCAGAACTACTGTGGATTAAATTTCCTCCAAGGAAGCAGCAGCGACAAGGACAGGCACCTGCAGAGGGGCTGCAATGGTGAGGTTGGGTGCCTCCAGGGGGCTTCAGTGACAAGTGTGGGTGCTTCCAGGGGGACTGCAGAAGCAAGGTCAGGTGCCATCACAAAAGCGACCCCAAGAGGAACTGCAGGCCTCCTCCTCCACTTCCTGGGGTTTTGGAAATGAGAGGAGGATTCCACATCTCGGAAGATGGCTGGGAAATCTCCTCCAGAGGAGGGGAATGATCACTCAAGGCATCAATGCCAGCAGCGAGGACTCTTAAACCAGTGGTTATCAAACCAGTCCTGGAGGCCCCCCAGCACTGCACATTTTGCATATCGCTCTTTTATGACAAATCCAGTTTAAGTCTTGGAGTCTCCACTAATGATCTGATGAGTTGAATCAGATGTGTTTGATTGAGGAGACATCCAAAATGTGTAGTGTGGAGGGGTCTCCAGGAAAGTTCAAGAACCACTGTCTTAAACGAGCGGCAATAACGATGAACTCCGTTATGCTCCAACTATCATTGCCTCCAGGCATCTGAGTCTTGAGGCTAGTTGAGACCTCCACTGAAGTGATCCTAGAAACTGCTCAAGTAAACAATGTTAAGCAGCTTTAAAATAGTATATTTCCAGAGAGTAGAGATTAGTTATACTTCTCGGTTCTCAAATACCTTGTAAATGTCCTGTTTTATTATTCTCAAACGTCCAACCTCAGTGATTTTATTATTGTTGTCTCAATAATATGTCAATCAATCAGTTTATTTATAAAGCACAATAAAAAAAGTTGACTTGTACTGTACATCCATAAAAACACCAAAAAGATAAGTTTTTAGTTTTGATCTTTTGTTTTGTAAGAGGGACATAGGTAGACGGTTCCATAGCTTCGGGGCAACTTTGACAAAGGCACGGTCACCCCTCGTCTTCAGTCTAGACTTGGGAATCGTCAGCCATCTCTGATCAAACAATCTTAGACATCTATCAGGTTTATTTATGCACAATTGGTCTGAAAGATAAGAAGGTGCCATTCCATTTAAGGTGCCATTCCATTTAAGAACTCAAAAACAAAGATAATTTTTAAAATCAATGCTGTAGCTGAAACATTTTATGGGTAATATGTTCATATTTGCGAATGCCAGTGAAAAGTCTAGCAGCAGCGTTCTGGACCATTTGCAAATGAGAAATGTTTGAAGATTAAATGTTCAGCATTTTCAATCTCAGAGACGTAGGTAAAATAATAAAGGTAGGATAATGTTAATATTCACAAGATTCAACAATGATCTTTACAGGATGTTTGAGATCTCCTGCTGAATGTAGTGTGGCTTGTGTTGTGACTCCAGTCCAGCAGGAGTCGCTCTGAAGCTCTTTAGTCCGCCGGTAAACTCACTAAAGAAAGAAAGAAGAACTCACAGTTTGTTTAGATGTTCAGCTGCTGCGTCTTTAATACATTTCTGTCACTTCTCTGTTTCTATTCTTGATGATTTCCTCTCTTTCATGACAGCAAACCAAACGTTTTCTCTTTGTTTTGACAAGAGCTTTAAATATCCTGTTTCAGGAGTCTTATTGAGTTTGAGATGTTGAAGATGAGCGTCAGAGATCAGAGATCTGAACAGAGATCCAGAGACACACAGGACTCAGAGCTCAGCCTCACTTTACTCTGTTATACTGACACTCAGGAGAGTGTGTGTGACAGTAATCAGGGTGATCAAACCTCCACAGAGTCTCTGGCTTCTGTCTGTAACGCTGGAGAACAGCAGATGCTGCAGATACCATTGAAGATGTGTTCAGTGAAGCTGCTGGACTGCAGGAACCTGATGGAGATGAGAGGAGAAACCACAGCAGAGGAACAGCATGATGATCACCATGAAGATGAGGAGGATGTTATTCAACATGACAGTCACGATGATGATGAGGAGGAGGAGAAGGAGGATGATGATGATGATGATGATGATTTTCTTCCTTCGGGTATGTTTCTCTCTTTAATACTGGTTTTAAAAACTCCTATCTCTAGATATAACCAATGGTTGCTTTTGCAAACTAATTACCAGCACCTCAATCACTAGTTGTTGTGATATCTGCAGCTGATCTCTGGCGCTTTAGGTTTTTACAATAAGATCAGTTCTATTTTTTGTGTATCTTTGATACGTTTAATATTATATATTTTATATATATATATATATATATTTTTTTTTGTTGTTGTTTTTTTTGTCAACTAAAATTACATGCCATTTTATTTTGTTAAACTGACTAAACTTTTTGAAAATGACGTGAAAAAATATTAAGACATTTCCATCAAAAGATTAAAACAAAAATAACTGTAAAAATGAATTCTGCTGCTGGGTATCTGCAGCCATCGCAGGATACGATACTAACACACGTCACGATTGAATATATATCGCGATACCTTACAATATCTTGCTTTCGATTTCACATTTAATTTAAATTAATTTGGATATATTTCAGTTATTATGTTAATTTTGCTTCCATAAAGTATTAATTATTTTTTTTTTTACCTAATTATGTTATTCATTATACTGGGCACCTTCTAAAATTTAAATTTGTTTAATTATTTGTTTTTCATCATTTTGGTTTTAACAATATTTTATTGCTAACTCAAGTATTACATCGATAAATATGATGTATTGAATTTGCATATATTACAGTTGAAGTTAGAAGTTTACATGCACCTTAGCCAAATACATTTAAACTCAGTTTTTCACGATTCCTGACATTTAATTGTAGAAAACATTCCCTGTCTTATGTCAGTTAGGATCACTACTTTATTTTAAGAATGTGAAATGTCAGAATAGTAGTAGAGAGAATTATTTATTTCATCTTTTATTTCTTTCATCACATTCCCAGCGGGTCAGAAGTTTACATACACTTTGTTAGTATTTGGTAGCATTACCTTTAAATTGTTTAACTTGGACCAACTGTTTTGGGTAGCCTTCCACAAGCTTCTCACAATAAGTTGCTGGAATTTTGTCCCGTTCCTCCAGACAGAACTGGTGTAACTGAGTCAGGTTTGTTGGCCTCCTTGCTCGCTGCACGCTTTTTCAGTTCTGCCCACCAATTATCTATTGGATTGAGGTCAGGGCTTTGTGATGGCCACTCCAATACCTTGATTTTGATGTCCTTAAGCCATTTTGCCACAACTTTGGAGGAATGCTTGGGGTCATTGTCCATTTGGAAGACCCATTTGTGACCGAGCTTCAACTTCATGGCTGATGTCTTGAGATGTTGCTTCAATATATCCACATAATTTTCCTTCCTCATGATGCCATCTATTTTGTGGAGTGCACCAGTCCCTCCTGCAGCAAACACCTCCACAACATGATGCTGCACCGCCATGCTTCGCGGTTGGGATGGTGTTCTTCAGCTTACAAGCCTCATCCTTTTTCCTCCAAACGTAACGATGGTCATTATGGCCAAACATTTTAATTCCTGTTTCATCAGATCAGAGGAAGATTTCTCCAGAAAGTCAGATCTTTGTCCCCATGTGCACTTGCAAACTTTAGTCTGGCTCTTTAATGGTGGTTTTGGAGCAGCGGCTTCTTCCTTGCTGAGCCTTTCAGGTGATGTCCATATAGGACTGGTTTTACTGTGGATCTAGATACTCGTCCACCTGTTTCCTCCAGCATCTTCACAAGGTCCTTTGCTGTTGTTCTGGGATTGATTTGCACTTTTCACCCCAAACTACGTTCATCTCTAGAAGACAGAATGCGTCTCCTTCCTGAGCGGTATGATGACTGTGTGGTCACATGGTGTTTATACTTGTGTACTATTGTTTGTACAGATGAACGTGGCACCATCAGGATTTAGAAATTGCTCCCAAGGATGAACCAGACTTGTGGAGGTCCACAATTGTTTTTCTGAGGTCTTGGCTGATTTCTTTTGATTGTCCCATGATGTCAAGCAAAGAGGCACAGAGTTTGAAGGTAGACCTTAAAATACATCCACAGGTACACCTCCAATTCTGTACACCTCCTGTCAGAAGCTAATTGGCTAAAGGCTTGACATCATTTTCTGGAATTTTCCAAGCTGCTTAAAGGCACAGTTAACTTAGTGTTTTTAAACTTCTGACCTGCTGGAATTGTGATTTAGTCAATTAAAAGTGAAACAATCGGTCTGTAAACAATTGTTGGAAAAAGTACTCGTGTCATGCACAAAGTAGATGTCCTAAATTACTTGCCAAAACTTTAGTTATATATCAGTTAATAGTGTTTTTTAAAGAGGCATTCGCAACTCAGACTCTACCTGTCCACAGAAACGTCACGAATATGAACCCAGTTCTGCAATCGGGGCTGTTCAAACAGGACGCTAGCCGAAGTGAAACAGATGCTCCAAATTAAACTCCTTAAAGATTTTTATCAAACTAGATAATCCAAACAGGACTGATAACTGTGTTCTGCTGTTGTGTGCTCTTAACCAGTGATGTTAATTTGTTCCATGTAGATGCAAACATTGTTTCATCTTCTGATGAAGAAACGACTTCTACATCAAAAGCAAGACATGAGAGAACCTTTTCTTCCTCAGAAGAGAGGAACCATCAACAGTTCCCCTGTGACTTGTGCGGGAAGGTGTTCTCTACTTCCTCTAATATGAAGGCTCACAGGAAGACACACAGCAACGAAAAGCCTTTTCAATGCAGTGAGTGTGACAAGTGTTTCAGAAGAAACAAAAATCTTGTTCTTCATGGGAGAATACACACTGGAGAGAAACCGTTCACGTGTCCTCACTGTGAGAACAGATTCAGACACAGACACCATGTGAAGGAACACTGTGCCCGTTTTCACGCCAATAAGAGACTGTATCAGTGCAGCGAATGTGGGAAAACCTTTGTACAACTAGATTCTCTAAAGTTTCATCAGAAATTACACTCAAATACATATCAATGCTCACACTGCGATAAACAGTTTAGGAACAATTCTCGTCTGATACTCCATGAGAGAACACACTCTGGAGAGAAACCTTTCCTCTGCTCTTACTGTGGAAAGAGCTTTTCTGATCGACGTAATTTCAGAGTTCATGTGAGAGTTCACACGGGAGTAAAGCCTTATAACTGTAGCGTTTGTGGGAAGAGCTTCAGTCAATCTTCCCACTTATCCAAGCACCAGAAAACACATACTGGAGAAAGACCTTACAAATGCTCTCTCTGTGACAAAACGTTTTCTCGATCCGATGTCCTGAAATCCCATCAGAGAGTGCACACAGGAGAGAAACCTTACCGCTGCCCAATCTGCAGGAAGGAATTCGCTCATTTAGCAAGTTTTAGTACTCATAAGAAGATACATGTTAAAGACCAAACTGCTCTGGAATCCACTAGCATCTTTACATGCCTCAATCTGTGACAAGCTGCACATATAAGTCAAATTTGTTTTGCTGTTTGTGAAGTGATCCAGTGTTTCCTACTGTAGTGTAAACTAACCGTACCGTGTTTGAAATGCTTGCGATGTAGTACCTTTGAATGCCCAGATGGCGTCAATATATACGTTCTGAGTACGATGCCAATTTTGTAATCGTGTAAATAGGGCTAGGCGATAAAACAATATCGATATTTATCGGAAAAAATAAATCCTTGATGTCGATTATAAAGTTCTGAGTAGTTTTTGATATTTAACCCATGATCTACATCTAGACGATCGGATCAGGTATGTGTTGCTAAAAACGCGAGTAGTTTGGCAGAGTTATACACATGATTAGCTAACTGAATCACAGTCATGAAAACTGCTGGTTAGGACGTGTTAGCAGGCTATCAACACCATTGCTGTTTATTTCTGTACTATTTAGTCAAACGGTTTTCATCATCCATGGCGCTGTCATGGGAAAGAAACTGTTTCTACTTTTAGTGTTTATTGGTGGTTAATTAAATGGTTGCTTATCCGGTGCAGTTTAACAAGTTATGTTTACATTCATTCTTGAGGTCTGACGTACATGTGGAATGCTTTTCCTTCCCTATTAATGGAATGAAATAAATTTTGCAATTAATGTTTTTGGCCATACATGTAACCATGCAGCTGTTTGTGTGTAATCTCAAATAGATAAGAGAGAAAGGTTTTGAAACTGCATTGAACTGGTTTATTATGTACTTTTGTTTAGAATAGAAGATCATATACATGTATTAGGATAGAGAAGTAATGTAACCAGTGATATAAACATGTGGTAGACATAAATGGGGTATGTATGAATGTTTTACAGATAAAACGTCCAAAGAAGAGAGAGAGTGTTCAAGTGACTTCACCTGAAGGATCCCTATAGTAATAGCAGAGACTGATGAATTGACACTGTTGTTAATACCAGTGAATTCACATCTGCATCCTAAATCAATGCCTTACTGTCGAATGAGCGTTTCAGTGGGGCAAAATATTCAATATTGTGCTACCAAATTAGGCGCTGGTGCCATTGCTCTCAAATGTTAGTCTGTAGCGCTGTCCTAATTGACTAATATGAAATAATATTTTATCTTAAAACTAAGCCATCGCTAGAGGTTAATTAATATGCACACAGTTAATATGCATGTAGATTTACTTATTTATAACTCCACTTTACATGCATCTCAGTCACGGTGACCACTTTTTAAATATGAAAAATAATAGTATAATGAATACGTCCCTCACTGAACCAGTCAGTCATGAGAATATGATCAAAATGAGACGGCAATTAATCACTGATGGAGATGTGGTGCTCTGTTTTTCAAATGTCATTACATTTACGACTCTGCTTTTGCTTCAGCGACTCACTCAGAAAGCAAAAGAGGCTCATTTCTCACCACCTACTGGCACAAAAGTGTAATTTGCTGAAATGGTTAATTTAGAAACGCCCATCCCGGTATTTGCTGAAATGGTCAGTGACTGAATCTGAACAAATCTTTTGTTTGATTCACCGGGATGAATGAGTCCCCACCATCGGATTTGAAAAAACAAAACACAAATTGGATTCATCATGTGCTGAACAAGGACTAGCAAGAAACGGGAGTAAACGGCACAACTGCCATGGGACTCGGCTGAGAATGTGATGATTTTCTGTTTCCATTTCAAGTTCATTCCAGTCAATATTTTGATAACACTACTCACTACAATATATATTGCTGAACAAATCATATTAATCATTAACTGTTTAAGTATTTAAATAATATTTAGTGTAAAACGTTAAAAAAATATTCTGTGGGGGTCTGGGTATCTCAGCAAGTATTGATGCCTGGAGTCGTGAGTTTGAATCCAGGGCGTGCTGAGTGACTCCAGCCAGGTCTCCTTAGCAACCAAATTGGCCCGGTTGCTAGGGAGGGTAGAGTCACATGGGGTAACCTCCTCGTGGTGGTGATTAGTGGTTCTCTCAATGGGGCGTGTGGTGAGTTGTGTGTGGAGAGTAGCATGAGCCTCCACATGCTGTGAGTCTCCGCGGTGTCATGCACAACGAGTCACGTGATCAGATGCGCCGATTGACAGTCTCAGAAGCGGAGGCAACTGAGACTTGCCCTCCACCACCCGGATTGAGACGAGTAACCGCGCCACCACGAGGACCTACTAAGTAGTGTGAATTGGGCATTACAAATTTGATTAAATAATATTAATCAAAAATATGTTAATACTCAGTCAATATCACAATTAACTCATCAAAATCTAATAATTTCCAGGAAGCCATTTCTAAAAAGTGTAAATTGGTATTTCTACTCAGTCTATTAACTGCTTTTACTAGTGCCACCAGCGGGGGTGCTGTAACCAAACACATTTCAGCCTTACAGTGTTCACTGAGGTGCTCGGCCCATAATTGCTGCTCACCGCTGTACGACTGTTTGTGTCTCACGTGAAGGAGTTCATCTACTCGGAGTTGTTGGCGTATCTGTACTCGTCAGGAGATCAGAACAGTCTGATGGAAGAGTTGGAAGAACAAGTGCAATGAAGAGACGAGATGTTACGCATTTATCTCACGCTCAAGAAGCGGTACGCATCATCAGGGACATCAGCACCAACACCATATCTGTGCCTGTACCGCCCCCTGTGGACGACACCTGGACACAGACCGACCCCAGGTACAAGATGCCAAATTGAGTGAACGAATTAAAATTTAAAATGAAATTTTAACATTTAACGGCATTAAATTGATTTAATGGGAGTTAGTAAAACATTCACAATTTAATTTGGCATTTAAAACCGTGCCATCCCATATCTTTGTATCTACAGATCAACTGATAATCGGTTTAACTGATATTTTTGACCGATAGTTGGACTTTTCTACTTTTTTTCCTATTTCGTTATTCATTCTTTAATAATCAGGTCTTCTATATTAAAAAAGCACCCAACAGCGGCATTATTGTATGCATAAATTGCTCAAAAGAGCTCGGTGTTGATACAGGTTTCCCAGTTTAATTTGATTCCGATTCACAAGCGCTCAGTTCAATACTATTCTCATATATGGCTATATTTCAATTAAAATATCTAAATTGTTTACAACTGAAAGAAATTCTCTTTCAATTAATGCTGCAAAGTATACAAGGAACCTTATAATTTGGTCCAATACAAAAATATTAATTCGTATTTAATATAGTTTTCATGAAACTCTCCGTCAGCCTTCCAGCTCAGCGTAAACCGTCAGTAATGGCTCCGCCTCCAGGTCGTCCTCCTGCAGTATGAGGCCCCACCCCTGACCATCCTCCTCTTAACCCCGCCCCTGTAGTCGGACCTCCCATGCCGTACAGTCCCGGACCACCTCTGGTCAACACTAATGCTTTTGGGAGTGGCACACTGGAACAGACTGTTGCTCCGCCCCCCTCAGTTCCCGTCTCGACCCGCCATTGTGCCCAGATTACCCAGGTGCAACCGACACCCACTTTCTCTTTGATTCAGTCATGTGATGGTAAATGTAATTAATTTTGTGTGTGTGGCAGAAAACACACCCACATTAATCAGAACATCACAACCGTCTTTACTGGACTCACAGCAAACAACAATGACTTATGTTTTGTTTCTGTAATGATTATTATTTAACTTAAATGGTGTGACACACTTTTGTGAAATGACCAACAAGATAAGATGAATTTACTCGAAAATATATTTTATTTTAATGTGTTTACCCCATTGGCAAATTGTTTATTCTTTAGTATAAATCCAACAGCATTTAATGAGGTTTATGCAGAAAACCTCTTTTGTTTGAATTTGATTTATTTATGCCTAAACTATATATATATATATATATATATATATATTACTGTATTCTTCAAGGTTGTATGTATGTACAATGTAAAGATGTGATCCACGCTAACTTACACCATGTTTGAATCACTTATCTATACATTCACGTGGCATCTGAATTTAGATTTCAAATCAAGCTTTATGACTGATGACAAAAACATTTCAGTGAGCAACACCATTTTTCTTCCCCAAAAGGTTTCTAAATATCTTGAAAAGCTGAAATGCAGAGGTTTATAGAAGAAACGTTAAAAAGGTCCATAAGACCAAGAACACGGTAAAAGCAAACGGTCAACGGGTTTGGTTTCATTATCACTTAATACAACGCCTACAAAAATACAAGTAAATTATTACATTTATTAGTTTTATTGTGTAAAAGTCTTTTAAAAAAAACTCAAACAGCTGTACAGAGAATTCCCTTCGTACATTTCTACATCATATTCATCTCATTCAAACCTTAAAAAACAATCAAATAAAAACAGCATCACCTTACATTATCTGGTATGTATTAAATGGCACGACTAAAATTAAGACACAAAAAAAAAGAATAAAATCTGGTCACATTATTATTCTTCAGGAAAAACTCCCAACAAACCGATTTAAGGGTAAGATCACCCAAAACTGAATCATCTGTTATTATTCACCCTTATGTTACTCCAAAGCTTTCTGTCATTTTATCCATGAAACAATTGTTTTTAAAGAAATGTCTTTTGTATTCCACAGAGAAAACAGCATACAGTTTTGAAATAAAATAAGATTAAATAATGACAGAATTAAAATTTTTGGGGGAACTACTCAATTATGCCTGTTTTTATTCTAACAGTAAGTTCTCACAAGTCTTATTAGGTGTTATAAGGGTGTGTGAGTGAACTCCCACTGACATACACACAACAGAAGATCGTCCAATGAGAGCAAGTGCTTGTAACAGAATCCAGCCAATCAGAGCAAGTGACATAAGCATCACTGCTATTGTTTACCAGTTCTAGAACCAAAGTATTAAAGGCACTGTGGTCTCTGACCGTCCTCGTTTTGCCTCTGTGTTGTACCTGAACGGTCAGTGTGATGTTTACATGCTTTTTAAGAGCAGACTCTCCATTTGTCGTCAAACAGGCGTCGGACGGTGTAAACCTGCGTGAGCGCAACACTCAACAAGACCAGCAGGTTGACACAGGACCAGAAGGAGACCCGCCACAGGTTGTCCTCCAGCAAGTTTCTGTCACGTGCCTCGAACGCTCTCAAAACTGTCTGCATCTGACGACTGCGCTCCAAATGCCGGTGCACAGAGTCCATCGTCTCCTGAGACAATGAATGAAACAAGATAAGGGAGAAACACTATATGGTAAAAAAAATAGTTGAACTAAAGTTACTGTAGTAAAATCATGGTTCATTTTTGTAAGGTGTGAATAAACCTTATTGAGAGGGATGGAACGCAAACTTTATTGCGAGGGAGGGAGCGCAAACCTTATTGGGATGGAACGCAAACCATATTGCGAGGGAGCGCAAACCTTATTGCGAGGGAAGGAGCGCAAACCTTATTGCGAGGGAAGGAGCGCAAACCTTATTGCGAGCGCAAACCTTATTGCGAGGGAGGGAGCGCAAACCTTATTGCGAGGGAAGGAGCGCAAACCTTATTGCGAGGGAAGGAGCGTAAACCTTATTGCGAGCGCAAACCTTATTGCGAGGGAGGGAGCGCAAACCTTATTGCGAGCGCAAACCTTATTGCGAGGGAGGGAGGGAGCGCAAACCTTATTGCGAAGGAGGGAGCGCAAACCTAATGTGGATGGAACGCAAACCATATTGTGAGGGAGGGAGCGCAAACCTTATTGGGATGGAACGCAAACCATATTGCGAGGGAGAGCAAACCTTATTGGGATGGAACGCAAACCTTATTGCGAGGGAGCGCAAACCTTATTGGGATGGAGCGCAAACCTTATTGCGAGGGAGCGCAAACCTTATTGCGAGGGAGCGCAAACCATATTGCGAGGGAGCGCAAACCTTATTGGGATGGAACGCAAACCTTATTGCGAGGGAGTGCAAACCTTATTGCGAGGGAGCGCAAACCTTATTGGGATGGAACGCAAACCATATTGCGAGGGAGCGCAAACCTTATTGGGATGGAACGCAAACCTTATTGGGATGGAACGCAAACCTTATTGCGAGGGAAGGAGCGCAAACCTTATTGCGAGGGAAGGAGCGCAAACCATATTGCGAGGGAGGGAGCGCAAACCATGTTGGGATGGAGCGCAAACCATGTTGGGATGGAGCGCAAACCTTATTGCGAGGGAGCGCAAACCTTATTGGGATGGAACGAAAACCTTATTGGGATGGAGCGCAAACCTTATTGGGATGGAACGCAAACCTTATTGCGAGGGAGTGCAAACCTTATTGGGATGGAACGCAAACCTTATTGCGAGGGAGCGCAAACCTTATTGGGATGGAACGCAAACCTTATTGCGAGGGAGCGCAAACCTTATTGGGATGGAACGCAAACCTTATTGCGAGGGAAGGAGCGCAAACCATATTGCGAGGGAGCGCAAACCTTATTGGGATGGAACGCAAACCTTATTGCGAGGGAAGGAGCGCAAACCATATTGCGAGGGAGGGAGCGCAAACCATATTGCGAGGGAGGGAGCGCAAACCATATTGCGAGGGAGCGCAATCCTTATTGCGAGGGAGGGAGCGCAAACCTTTTTGCGAATGAATGCAAAACTATTTCAGAAAAAAATTCCTCCCTGTGCTTTAAGGGGACAGAATTTTCTGTTTTTAATTGACATAGAACAACAACTAAACCAAAAACAAGAAATCTGGGCTAAATTCAACTTAAGCTCTATCGCTCTACAAACCAGCTAAATCTCCGGCTCATACTTCACTCCAAAATCAGAAGAAGAAAAATCAAAAATGACATTTTGTGTAAAAATGCAGCCTGTTTTAGGACCATTAATGTTTTTTGCATCTCTAATCTCATTCTTACCATTTATATATTAATATGTATATGAAGTAGAATTTAATAACATTATATGGGTCTATCACTAGGCAGCACTCACTCTTATGTCATCCAGCTTGTATTCTAATAGGCTCTCAGGCTCTCCAAGCCCCGCCCACTCATCGTCCGCCCCCACGTCATTGGACTGGTTGTCCAGGATGACCTCAAAGAAGACCATCTTCTCAGAGAACCTGCTGAAGGTGTTATCAAAGCAGATCTGGTAGTCCCCTGCCTCTGTGGGCTCCACCCTAAACACAACACACCAATCACGTGTTCACTACAGCCTTCCAGCCAATCACACACAAGCTGTAGGAAAGTGACGAATCAGAGTGTCTGAATAAATCATGAGACTGAGTGAGATCTAAACACTCACGTGTGAACCCCGTCAGAGCGACGAAACTCTGAGACGAGATGGATCCCATGAGGAGAAATGATAGAGAAATCCACATCCATTCCAGCTCCAGCGATCACCTGAACAAACACATGATCAGTCTGGAACTATTGATCATATTAGGGTTAGTGATCAAACCTCAAAGACAAAAAAACATTTGACCACAAATTAAAGTCACGTGACCCCTTTAGACCCTCAAGATTGTTGAAGTTACAAAAACATTTTGAAAGGGATTTTTGTTTAAAGGTCAAATGAGGTAACCTTGAGAAAACCTGGAGAAAAAGAATGAGTAATTATTTATTTGTGTACACATGTATTCAAGTACATTTTTATCACTTCGGACCTTATGAAGTACACTTATGACAATAAAGTGATTTGATTTTGATTGAAGTAGCTTAAACACATTAAGAAAGTATAAACACATAAAGATGTTGATTTCTTCACCTCACTAATAGATTGTTCAACACAAACCTACAGTGCCATAATTCAATATTACCATACTTGTAAATAAACCAGTAGATTACAGGAGGATATTTGTACGGGTAAACATGAACTAGTGAAGACTGAGATTAAAGGTGTTAATTATACACAACAACATTTGAGCTAATAAGTTCACTTCAACCCTCCAAACTTCTGTTTTACTTTTATCGAAACAGCAGATGGGATGTTGAAGACCTTATTCATGTACAGTATATATACATTTACAGTACGCATCGATTCTGCTGTGCGTGTGTAGACCTATGAGTGTGTGTGTGTGTGTGTGTGAGAGAGAGAGAGAGTCAATGTGTGTGTGTGTGTGAGAGAGAGAGAGTCAATGTGTGTGTGTGTGAGAGAGTGTGTGTAGACCTATAAGAGTGTGTGTGTGAGAGAGAGAGTCAATGTGTGTGTGTGTGTGTGTGTGTGAGAGAGACAGAGTCAGTGTGTTGTCAATGTGTGTGTGTGTGTGAGAGAGAGAGAGTCAATGTGTGTGTGTGAGAGAGAGTGTGTGTAGACCTATATGACTGTGTGTGTGTGAGAGAGAGAGAGAGAGAGAGAGAGAGAGAGTCAATGTGTGTGTGTGTGTGAGAGAGAGAGTCAGTGTGTTGTCAATGTGTGTGTGTGTGAGAGAGAGAGAGTCAGTGTGTTGTCAATGTGTGAGAGAGAGTCAGTGTGTTGTCAATGTGTGTGTGTGTGAGAGAGAGAGAGTCAGTGTGTTGTCAATGTGTGTGTGTGTGAGAGAGAGAGTCAGTGTGTTGTCAATGTGTGTGTGTGTGAGAGAGAGAGAGTCAGTGTGTTGTCAATGTGTGTGTGTGTGAGAGAGAGAGAGTCAGTGTGTTGTCAATGTGTGTGTGTGTGAGAGAGAGAGCGAGTCAGTGTGTTGTCAATGTGTGAGAGAGAGTCATTGTGTTGTCAATGTGTGTGTGTGAGAGAGAGAGCGAGTCAGTGTGTTGTCAATGTGTGAGAGAGAGTCAGTGTGTTGTCAATGTGTGTGTGTGAGAGAGAGAGAGAGTCAGTGTGTTGTCAATGTGTGTGTGTGTGTGAGAGAGAGAGCGAGTCAGTGTGTTGTCAATGTGTGAGAGAGAGTCAGTGTGTTGTCAATGTGTGTGTGTGTGTGAGAGAGAGAGAGAGTCAGTGTGTTGTCAATGTGTGTGTGTGTGTGAGAGAGAGAGAGAGTCAGTGTGTTGTCAATGTGTGTGTGTGTGTGAGAGAGAGAGCGAGTCAGTGTGTTGTCAATGTGTGAGAGAGAGTCAGTGTGTTGTCAATGTGTTGTGTGTGTGTGTGTGTGTGTGTGTGAGAGAGAGAGAGAGAGAGAGCGAGTCAGTGTGTTGTCAATGTGTGTGTGCCACTGTGTGTAAGAGTGTGTGTGTGAGTGTTTATAATAGTGTCGCAGTACCTGAAACTCGATCTCAATGCTGCCATTGTGAATCGCTGTTTGGTAGAAACACTCTGTTCTCGCTGCGGGCAGAAGAAACGTGAACTCACTGTCGACTTGAGGACTGAACGTGTTTCCAGCGCTGATAAACACCGCGATACATCCGAACAGTGATATACAGATCCGATGCAGGTCATCCATGCTGTAATAACACAGAACACGTATTTAAACAGTATGTTTTTCTCTGAACTCATAAGACAATTAGTTTAAACCCTCCGTCCAGCGGCGGATCTGTTCCGCTTCCGCAAAGTAGCAATTTCAGCCTGTTCTCTCAGCCAATCACAGCACTCGGGGGTAATCCTGCAGCCAATCACAGCACAAGGTGTAATCCTGCAGCCAATCAGCGTGCCGAGATCTGAGTTCGCATATGCGGCGTAAACATGTTAAAATCTTCCTCATTCAAACTCGATTTCCTGAACGCGGAAGTGTTCCACGATTCGACTGTTTTCAATTTCCGGTCTCCAGTGTTTTCACTCGCATTGGCGTATATATTAGCGTGTTGTGTAATGTTTAAGGTATAACATTTGTAATACATTTCACAGAGTCAAGGTGACCGTGTTTTATTGACAGTGTTTAGATGACGTGAAGCGATATTTCCGCCACCAGTATTCCGGCAGGTCCCGCCCCCTGCGTGCGGATTGGTTACTGCGAATCTTAGAAGCGGTTTGTGAATGGCCAGATGAGAAGTCAATCATAAAGCCCGAGTAACAATATTAAACAGAGTGACGTCATAAATTATAAGTTGCAGAAAACAAGTTGTAAAATGTAATACTCTCTCATCATTTAATCACCCTCATGTCATCCCAGATGTGTGTGACTTTCTTTCTTCTGCAGAACACAAATGAAGAGTTTTAGAAGAATAGTTCAACCCTGCAGGTCCATACAATACAAGTGAATGGTGACCAGAACTTTGAAACTCCAAAAAGCATATAAAGACAGCATAAAAGTAATCCACAAAAATGTCTTCTGAAGTGATATGATAGGTGTGGGTGAGAACAGATCAATATTTATGTGCTTTTTTTACACTAAAGTGAAAGTGAATGTGCAGATTTATGGTAGAAAAAGGACAAAACATTTTTTTCAACGAATATGTTAGAAATAATTGAAGTTTTTATATTCCTTAGCTTACAGAAAAGTGAGAAATATGCATCAACTGTGAATTAAAAATGCTGTTTTCCATCCTTGTTGTCTTAAAATTATAATAATAATGCATCTGACTCCATATAGTATTCATTCAATTCAATTTCTGCTTTAAAGGTAATAAAATTACCTTTTGAAATATTTTCAGTTCCAATGGAGGCTCTGTGCTCACCATCCATTCACTGTATTCATGACGTCTAAATATATATCAATCGCGAGAGTTGCCGGAATACGGGTGGGGAATAAATAACGCTCACATGAAGCGATGGTCCGAGGTTATTTACCCTGGTATCATTAATTATTCTGAGTTGCTATGACAGCCAATAACTGCACAAGTTGAACCTGAAATTAATTTTTACACCAAGTGACACTTAAATTGTTGTTGTTCTCCAAATGGATCGCTCGTTTTGGCTGTGTGTACTTGCCGTCTCGAGACCAGAAAACAGGCCGTTAGAATCAATATGGCGCCGCCCGGTGATCGCTCAGGGAAACTGAATATCACTCAGACGTCTATTTGATGGGCGAATACCAGTCGAAAGTGATCATCCCTATGCCCTACTCACTACGAAGGACAGAGCTCTTGAAGGGGACACTCTGAAGGGAGCATGACATTACAGTTTGAATGTAGCCATCACTTAAAGTCTTGTGAAAGGGCCCTTTGTGAAATAACAAAATGTCTTACTTTTGTATTAAACGACACTCTGAATGTCGTCCCCTTCTCGAAGTATCCTTCAAGTGCACTAAAATGCTGTTTGAAACACCAGACATGTGTGTTTCCATCTGGAAGACATGTTTAGCTTTACTAAGTCAAGTTCTTTTCAGAATGTTCATTATCGGTTTACTGTAAAGAGTTTAGAAACACTCATCATTCACACTTCCTGTCACTAGATGGCTGCACAGTCAAACCAGATCACCATCTTCATGTGCTGGAGTTTGGGAGGTAAGAGACACCTGTGTTGGTGAAATCTGTAGTGCATCACTGAATATGCATCTGAACAAACGGCTGACTTTAAGCATTAATCTTCATTGGGTAAGTGACCAGACTTTTTGACCGGTCGACAATGAAAAGGGTGCAAAAATCCCATAGACCCAAGCCATAGAGACCGGAATATCACTGACACATGGGCTGCACTTTGACTTGGCCTGTAAGCCAAAACACAGTAATGCCCTAGCAACCACTAAGAGCGCCTTAGCAACATGTTTATTTTACACGGGTTGCAACTGCACAGGAACTCATGACACTGTATGTGTGTATACAGAATATGTGCGTGTGTGTGCGTGTGTGTGTGTGTGTGTGCTGTGTGTGTGTGTGTGTGTGTGTGTGTGTGTGTGTGTGTGTGTGTGTGTGCTTGTGACTGCATGAATGCACTAGTCTCTAGGTCATCAGAAAAAACCGAGAGCCTGTGGTCACCCATTTTGTATCTGTTTTTTCCGGACTGTCTTGTATGTTTGTGTGTGTTTGTGTGTGTGTGTGTGTGTGTGTGTGTGTGTGTGTGTGTGTGTGGGTGGGTGTGCAAGCAAGCATCTGAAAACAACAGCTTTCACCTTCCTATGCATGCAATTGCAAGATATGATTTTATGATATGAGTTTCATTCAGAAACTGCAAAGAAACTTAAAATAGACAATCTTAATATTTCATCACTGAAATGACTTTTGGTTATTTCCTGTTGCATACATAATTAGTTTGGTATAATAATCAAAACCACAAGATATTGATACTGTTTCACAATGCAATAAATAAATAAAATCACACTCTCTGTTAGTGTCTGTTTTGTTTTCCACTTTTTTAAGCATAAACAAATGAAAAGCAAGTGAAAAAGACTAAAGACATTTATATTCAAGATCAACAATTTCACATTTCTAATTTAAAAAACAAACATGCGTTTATTAACTATAGGCAAATTGGCCTCTCAGGTAAATGTCTCTAGCTGTAAGGAAATACAGTATATTTTTACTGGAAAATAAACTAAATTATTCATTACAATTGTAATAATTTGTAGATTAGTTTTGTCATAATTTCTTTTTAAATAAATAGTTTCAAATAATTGACATAGAAATTGAGCAACCTTGAAAGAAAACAAGATCATATAGAATTCAAAGCACAAACACTGAGTGGGAGAGATATACAATGATCATCATACAGTCCAAACTTCCTCATTTTAGTTTCTGTCTTCTGCTGAACCCCTCCTTGCTCTCTCTCTCTCTATTGCTGAGACACGCACCCTTCTGAGAGCGGCAGTGGGCGGTCATCTCTTGTGCAGCTCAGCTCCGCTGTGATCTGCAGGTCACAGAGCATCAGGTCGCACTCAGGAGAGGCTGGAGGTCATATTATCGTCTGGTTATGACTGAATGATGATATTTGCTCATACTACGGATGGCGTCTTTACACACACTGAAGTGAAAGAGGACATTCACTTACTTTACACTTTATTCATTTACTTGCTCACTAACATCTACGAAGAAACCGGACGTCACTTCAGCATGCTCTGAAGAAGGCTACAGACTGCAAGTTTTTCTGTCAGGTGTCCTTTGGGGTGGATTGTTTATAATTGATCAGTTCTACACATAAGGAGCTGCAGATAGATCTGTGGGTGAGAGGGACAGGTAGAACTGTGGGTGAGAGGGACAGGTAGAACTGCAGACAGAGTGACAGATAAAGCTGTGGGTGAGAGGGACAGGTAGAGCTGTGGGTGAGAGGGACAGATAAAGCTGTGGGTGAGAGGGACAGGTGTGGGCAACAAGTAGAGCTGCAGAGAGCAACAGGTACAGCTGTGGAGAGAGCGACAAGTAGAATTGCAGACAGAGCAACTGGTAGAACTCAAGAAAGAGCGACAGGTAGAGCACCAGGTACATCTGCGGAGAGAAACAGGCTAGAGCGACAGGTAGAGCACCAGGTACATCTGCGGAGAGAAACAGGCTAGAGCGACAGGTAGAGCACCAGGTACAGCTGAAGATAGAGAGACAGGTAGAGCACCAGGTACAGCTGAAGATAGAGAGATAGGTAGAGCACCAGGTACAGCTGCGGAGAAAGACAGGTTAGAGCGACAGGTACAGCGGTGGAGAGAGACAGGTAGAGCACCACGTACAGCTGCGGAGAGAGACAGGTAGAGCACCAGGTACAGCTGAAGAGAGAGAGACAGGTAGAGCACCAGGTACAGCTGCGGAGAAAGACAGGTTAGAGGGACAGGTACAGCGGTGGAGAGAGACAGGTAGAGCACCACGTACAGCTGCGGAGAGAGACAGGTAGAGCACCAGGTACAGCTGAAGAGAGAGAGACAGGTAGAGCACCAGGTACAGCTGCGGAGAAAGACAGGTTAGAGGGACAGGTACAGCGGTGGAGAGAGACAGGTAGAGCACCAGGTACAGCTGCAGAGAGAGACAGGATAGAGCGACAGGTACAGCTGTGGACAGAGACAGGTTAGAACGACAGGTACAGCTGCGGAGAGAGACAGGTTAGAGCGACAGGTACAGCTGCAGAGAGAGACAGAATAGAGCGACAGGTACAGCTGCGGACAGATACAGGTTAGAGCGACAGGTACAGCTGCAGAGAGAGACAGGATAGAGCGACAGGTACAGCTGCGGACAGAGACAGGTTAGAGCGACAGGTACAGCTGCGGAGAGAGACAGGTTAGCGCGACAGGTACAGCTGCGGAGAGAGACAGAATAGAGCGACAGGTACAGCTGCGGACAGAGACAGGTTAGAGCGACAGGTACAGCTGCGGAGAGAGACAGGTTAGAGCGACAGGTACAGCTGCGGAGAGAGACAGAATAGAGCGACAGGTACAGCTGCGGACAGAGACAGGTTAGAGCGACAGGTACAGCTGCGGAGAGAGACAGGTTAGAGCGACAGGTACAGCTGCGGACAGAGACAGGTTAGAGAGACAGGTACAGCTGCGGAGAGAGCAACAGGAGCTGCAGGTGTTTGTGTACTGATCAGGGACCTGTGACGTACAGCATGTCTGACAGTGGTGACAGAGCAGATACCGACGTGATGAAACACTGTCCTCAGGTGTTTGTGGTAGACTCTCAGGCACAGGGTCCTCACCCCCCTCGTCAGGTGCCTGTCAGGCTGGAAGTCCAGCGACTGTCTCTGATCTACCTGCTGCTAGCTGTGGCTCTGCTGAGCATCTTCATCGAGGCAGGGCTTATCTATCATCTCTACAACAGGCCTGTGGTGAGTTCTCATGTGTGTGTTTGCAGTTACTTGTATTCTGCTGCGAGTTTTGCTAATCAAACAAATCACGTGTTTGAACACACGTGACTAAATTGACATTTCTTGTAACGTTTGATGAATTTAATTATTTTTATATTTGAATAAACATTTTTAATGTGTTATTTGGGGCAGATAGTGACGGAAAAGCAGCTAACAAGTGGGAACTCCTTCAATCTCACAATGAAGCGCCTCATTCACTCTATTAACACAAACAAGCTCAAAAACATTTCTGGTCATTTTTGGTGTTATTTCACAGTTTTAAACAATGGTCCCTCTAATATCCAAAGTATCACGAATGCTCAGCTTCTGCGTGCAGTTGAACGCTCACCTGTAGTTTACGCATGCATGCTACAACTGATACGAGATAATGCACCATTTCTCTTCAGGAGTTTAGACACATTAAGATGTTCCTAATTACTTTAGACCCGAGTAATACAATTACAGGCATCTCCTGACCCCCTCACAAGCGCTCTTGATGTGCACATCCACTGTTTTTATTTCCAGTTTCATCTTTTGTTGTTTACCGGTGATTACCCCATGTGACTCTACCCACCCTAGCAACCGGGCCAATTTGGTTGCTTAGGAAGCCTGGCTGGAGTCACTCAGCACGCCCTGGATTCAAACTCACGACTCCAGGTGTCATAGTCAGCGTCAATACTCTCTGAGAACCCGTCTGTTGTCGACCACGAGGAGGTTACCCCATGTGACTCTATCCTCCCTAGCAACCGGGCCAATTTGGTTGCTAAGGAGACCTGGCTGGAGTCACTCAGCACGCCCTGGATTCAAACTCAGGACTCCAGGTGTGATAGTCAGTGTCAATACTCGCTGAGATACTCAGACCCCCCTAGTTTTGATGGTTTAATAGTTTCTCTATTTATGAGAACTTGTTTTTCGCGAGGTATAGCATGTCACTTAGCAGTCACTGACAAATACCAGTGCCGTTTTTGTGAGTGCTGGTCAGATGATCAGATTTCTCATAAACACCCTCCACCCACCCTTTGCTTATGCCACTTCCTCTCACACTGTTGGGAATCCTTGATCATTTCTCTTAAAAGTGTCCCAATGCTGTGCAGCACTGATGCTTTTGATTTAAATATAGAAGCATTTTAATTCAGCATCCACGCACTCGATAAATGCACGTTAAATATGGTTCATTGTCTCTTCACTTTGACCCCTTACCTTCTGCTGATGATCAGATCAGTCTACGGTTTCTTTTATTTCTGTAAAACATTGTGAAGCCTTTGCAGTTCTAGTGTGATTGATTGGGTCATTCCTAGTTTAGGAGAGTACAGCAGACTCTGGTCAATCCTAGGCACTTAAACTTTATTAAGTATTATAACTTGATTAATCACACAATAAATAAAGAGTGATTGGAACTCAAGCCCATATGATATATTAAAGCATGCTGTCTAACAGATTATTAATTAATTAGCTTAAAATAAACCACAAAGAGTGAGTAATTGATTGACTGTCGTGTATAACAAATTAATATTTTTGAAATAAAATATAGAAGTTAAAATAATTTTTCATCTTTCCTGTCGACACGCCCCTCCCAACGTCCCAACTCGGAAACTCGGGTATAATATAAAATTCGCTAATACGACTTCGCAGGGTCATGAGCGTGGCAATTACGATATTTTTTACGAGATGTTCTTTGAGTACATAATCAGTAATAGTGCAACAAAACCAAACGCTCCCATAACGATATAACAGCCATAATTAACACATTTCAAAGCTTGTTTTTGGAGGTGAAGCTTTCATAAAACATACAGATTGTGATTTAGCCCACACAAAAAAATATTTTATGTAAATTCTATTATTTGAAATGAATAATCATAGAGAAATAATCTCTTAAGTCTCTTAAACTCGTGAAACTCTGATACATTTTTGCCGCCTACAATTTTTCACACTCAAATTTGAAAGCTCACCAGTTACTCACACTGTGGACTAATTGCAAAAAATTGGCAGATTTAAATTTTGGCAGAAAACCCCCAAATAATATTGTATGTGTTTAAAATGTTATGATAAACAGAAAGTTTTATATATTATATATATTAATATATATATTTGTCCCAAATTTGTAATCATGTAATTCTGGTTCTGTTCACACTATCTCACTTTGAAAAGTCTCATTTCATTCCAGTATAAACACAATACACAGATGTGAACTGTAGGGGGCGCTCTAACTCATTTTACCCCTCACAGATGTGAACTGTAGGGGGCACTCTAACGCATTATACCCCTCACAGATGTGAACTGTAGGGGGCGCTCTAACACATTTTACCCCTCACAGATGTGAACTGTAGGGGGCACTCTAACGCATTATACCCCTCACAGATGTGAACTGTAGGGGGCGCTCTAACCCATTATACCCCTCACAGATGTGAACTGTAGGGGGCTCTAACACATTTTACCCCTCACAGATGTGAACTGTAGGGGGCGCTCTAACACATTTTACCCCTCACAGATGTGAACTGTAGGGGGCACTCTAACGCATTATACCCCTCACAGATGTGAACTGTAGGGGGCGCTCTAACACATTATACCCCTCACAGATGTGAACTGTAGGGGGCGCTCTAACACATTTTACCCCTCACAGATGTGAACTGTAGGTGGCGCTCTAACACATTATACCCCTCACAGATGTGAACTGTAGGGGCTCTAACACATTATACCCCTCACAGATGTGAACTGTAGGGGGCTCTAACACATTTTACCCCTCACAGATGTGAACTGTAGGGGGCGCTCTAACACATTATACCCCTCACAGATGTGAACTGTAGGGGGCGCTCTAACACATTTTACCCCTCACAGATGTGAACTGTAGGGGGCGCTCTAACACATTATACCCCTCACAGATGAGCTCGTCCATAGACATTCAGTCTAATGTTCAGTTCAAGCAACACCCTCATTATCTCATTGAATATCTCGGCCTCTGAGTGGACTACAAGCGCAATCTAGGGGTCATTAGAAAGCTGAGATCCTCCCCTTTGTGATGATATATTTGATCATCAATATTCAAAATCACATTTCTATGATGATTTGTTTTGCATGCTTTTCCTGTTGGATGGCATATTTTGTTCTGGACATCCAAGATATAACATTATTCACACAAGCTCACGGATATGTAAACAATGGCAAATACCTTTTAGGCTAAAAGCACATATAATGTTTCTACCCCATTACCTCTGGGGGGCACTCATTTGTGATACAAATGTTTTCAAGCTTTGTTTTTTATATTGTGTAGCATAAATGCATAAGTGATGGTATTCTCTGAAAAGTTCAGATTCTAAGCTTTCAAGCGATACCTCGTACACCTGACCTAAGGACACGGGGACTTTAATGTTTTAAGTGTAAGTCAGATCATTCAGTGGCCATGTTTTTAAGACTTCTGGGAAGCTATTTTCGGTATCCACTGGACTCAAGCCGTTTGACGAGACATGCTGCCTGTACAGCTGGAGTCGCGCTGACTGCCCCCTTATGCCACACATTCACAAAAAACATCAAGCTTAAATTAGGAGGAACATTACTTACTTATTGCAGAATTTACATACAGATGGGGGGATTATTAATTGCATTTTTAATATAATCTCAAGGTTTAATCCACCTCCATTTTCTAAACATCTTAAGGAGTTTTTTCATTGTCTCAATCACCTTTGGCTTGTTCTTAAAGACATTGAGTCATGATTTCCAGTGAAGCTGTTTGTAAAATAATGTGTATTGTGAAAGTGCAATATAATTACAGTTCATCAAGGAAATCATTGCAGCTAAACGCGGTTTTGCTGATGTAACAAATCTGAGTGTCATCCCGTGAAGTCATAATAATTCATTTCCTTCCTCAGCGACTGACGCACT